>NW_026698961.1:0-36655 GCF_030435755.1 Ochotona princeps | reverse complement strand
GTTTCCTTGATTGAATTAGCTCTCACACCAATATTTGCGTCTAGAGCCTTTGCATTGAGAGCTATCTGAAAACGGCTGTGGCGCTGAAGTTGCCTGAGAATGTGGAGTTGGTGTCATGTGAAACCCACATGTGGAGCATTCGTTTGTGTGGGATGCTCTACCTAGTTCATTCCTTGATAATGGACTCAAAGGGCACTAAGCATAGAGTGTGAAAACTGAGTTTCCTTGAGAGCTGCTTGGAAGCCTGATGGTGTGTGAAGTTAGTGAGCCAAATGGAGTTGTTCTCCCACAACATCCACTCGGCTGATCCTTCTTCAATATGCCCTTCACCAACATGCAGTGTTTCCTTGATTGAATTAGCTCTCACACCAATATTTGCGTCTAGAGCCTTTGCATTGAGGGCTATCTGAAAACGGCTGTGGCGCTGAAGTTGCCTGTGAATGTGGAGTTGGTGGCATGTGAAACCCGCATGTGGAGCATTCGTTTGTGTGGGATGCTCTCCAAGCTTCTTTTCAGTCCTAGGCACTCAAAGGGCACTAAGCATAGAGTGTGAAAACTGAGTTTCCTTGAGAGCTGCTTGGAAGCCTGATGGTGTGTGAAGTTAGTGAGCCAAATGGAGTTGTTCTCCCACAAGAACCACTCGGCTGATCCTTCTTCAATATGCCCTTCACTAACAGGCAGTGTTTCCTTGATTGAATTAGCTCTCACACAAATATTTGGTTCTAGAACATCTGCATTGAGGGCTATCTGAAAACGGCTGTGGCGCTGAAGTTGCCTGTGAATGTGGAGTTGGTGGCATGTGAAACCCGCATGTGGAGCATTCGGTTGTGTGGAATGCTCACCATGCTTCATTTCAGTCCTAGGCACTCAAAGGGCACTAAGCATAGAGTGTGAAAACTGAGTTTCCTTGAGAGCTGCTTGGAAGCCTGATGGTGTGTGAAGTTAGTGAGCCAAATGGAGTTGTTCTCCCACAAGAACCACTCGGCTGATCCTTCTTCAATAAGCCCTTCACCAACATGCAGTGTTTCCTTGATTGAATTAGCTCTCACACCAATATTTGCGTCTAGAGCCTTTGCATTGAGGGCTATCTGAAAACGGCTGTGGCACTTAAGTTGCCTGAGAATGTAGACTTGGTGGCATGTGAAACCTGCATGTGGAGCATTCGTTTGTGTGGGATGCTCTACCAGGTTCATTTCTAGATAATGCACTCAAAGGGCACTAAGCATAGAGTGTGAAAACTGAGTTTCCTTGAGAGCTGCTTGGAAGCCTGATGGTGTGTGAAGTTAGTGAGCCAAATGGAGTTGTTCTCCCACAAGAACCACTCGGCTGATCCTTCTTCAATATGCCCTTCACCAACATGCAGTGTTTCCTTGATTGAATTAGCTCTCACACCAATATTTGCGTCTAGAGCCTTTGCATTGAGGGCTATCTGAAAACGGCTGTGGCGCTGAAGTTGCCTGAGAATGTGGAGTTGGTGGCATGAGAAACCCGCATGTGGAGCATTCGTTTGTGTGGGATGCTCACCAAGCTTCATTTCAGTCCTAGGCACTCAAAGAGCACTAAGCATAGAGTGTGAAAACTGAGTTTCCTTGAGAGCTGCTTGGAAGCCTGATGGTGTGTGAAGTTAGTGAGCCAAATGGAGTTGTTCTCCCACAAGAACCACTTGGCTGATCCTTCTTCAATATGCCCTTCACCAACATGCAGTGTTTCCTTGATTGAATTAGCTCTCACACCAATATTTGCGTCTAGAGCCTTTGCATTGAGGGCTATCTGAAAACGGCTGTGGCGCTGAAGTTGCCTGTGAATGTGGAGTTGGTGGCATGTGAAACCCGCATGTGGAGCATTCGTTTGTGTGGGATGCTCTCCAAGCTTCTTTTCAGTCCTAGGCACTCAAAGGGCACTAAGCATAGAGTGTGAAAACTGAGTTTCCTTGAGAGCTGCTTGGAAGCCTGATGGTGTGTGAAGTTAGTGAGCCAAATGGAGTTGTTCTCCCACAAGAACCACTCGGCTGATCCTTCTTCAATATGCCCTTCACTAACAGGCAGTGTTTCCTTGATTGAATTAGCTCTCACACAAATACTTGCGTCTGGAACATCTGCATTGAGGGCTATCTGAAAACGGCTGTGGCGCTGAAGTTGCCTGTGAATGTGGAGTTGGTGGCATGTGAAACCCGCATGTGGAGCATTCGGTTGTGTGGGATGCTCACCATGTATCATTTCAGTCCTAGGCACTCAAAGGGCACTAAGCATAGAGTGTGAAAACTGAGTTTCCTTGAGAGCTGCTTGGAAGCCTGATGGTGTGTGAAGTTAGTGAGCCAAATGGAGTTGTTCTCCCACAAGAACCACTGGGCTAATCCTTCTTCAATAAGCCCTTCACCAACATGCAGTGTTTCCTTGATTGAATTAGCTCTCACACCAATATTTGCGTCTAGAGCCTTTGCATTGAGGGCTATCTGAAAACGGCTGTGGCGCTGAAGTTGCCTGAGAATGTAGACTTGGTGGCATGTGAAACCTGCATGTGGAGAATTCGTTTGTGTGGGATGCTCTACCAGGTTCATTTCTAGATAATGCACTCAAAGGGCACTAAGCATAGAGTGTGAAAACTGAGTTTCCTTGAGAGCTGCTTGGAAGCCTGATGGTGTGTGAAGTTAGTGAGCCAAATGGAGTTGTTCTCCCACAAGAACCACTCGGCTGATCCTTCTTCAATATGCCCTTCACCAACATGCAGTGTTTCCTTGATTGAATTAGCTCTCACACCAATATTTGCGTCTAGAGCCTTTGCATTGAGGGCTATCTGAAAACGGCTGTGGCGCTGAAGTTGCCTGAGAATGTGGAGTTGGTGGCATGTGAAACCCGCATGTGGAGCATTCGTTTCTGTGGGATGCTCACCATGCTTCATTTCAGTCCTAGGCACTCAAAGGGCACTAAGCATAGAGTGTGAAAACTGAGTTTCCTTGAGAGCTGCTTGGAAGCCTGATAGTGTGTGAAGTTAGTGAGCCAAATGGAGTTGTTCTCTCACAAGAACCACTCGGCTGATCCTTCTTCAATATGCCCTTCACCAACATGCAGTGTTTCCTTGATTGAATTAGCTCTCACACCAATATTTGCGTCTAGAGCCTTTGCATTGAGGGCTATCTGAAAATGGCTGTGGCGCTGAAGTTGCCTGTGAATGTGGAGTTGGTGGCATGTGTAACCTGCATGTGGAGCATTCGTTTGTGTGGAATGCTCAACAAGCTTCTTTTCAGTCCTAGGCACTCAAAGGGCACTAAGCATAGAGTGTGAAAACTGAGTTTCCTTGAGAGCTGCTTGGAAGCCTGATGGTGTGTGAAGTTAGTGAGCCAAATGGAGTTGTTCTCCCACAAGAACCACTCGGCTGATCCTTCTTCAATATGCCCTTCACCAACATGCAGTGTTTCCTTGATTGAATTAGCTCTCACACCAATATTTGCATCTAGAGCCTTTGCATTGAGGGCTATCTGAAAACGGCTGTGGCGCTGAAGTTGCCTGAGAATGTGGAGTTGGTGGCATGTGAAACCTGCATGTGGAGCATTCGTTTGTGTGGGATGCTCTACCAGGTTCATTTCTAGATAATGCACTCAAAGGGCACTAAGCATAGAGTGTGAAAACTGAGATTCCTTGAGAGCTGCTTGGAAGCCTGATGGTGTGTGAAGTTAGTGAGCCAAATGGAGTTGTTCTCCCACAAGAACCACTCGGCTGATCCTTCTTCAATATGCCCTTCACCAACATGCAGTGTTTCCTTGATTGAATTAGCTCTCACACCAACATTTGCGTCTAGAGCCTTTGCATTGAGGGCTATCTGAAAACGTCTGTGGCGCTGAAGTTGGCTGAGAATGTGGAGTTGGTGGCATGTGAAACCCGCATGTGGAGCATTCGTTTCTGTGGGATGCTCACCATGCTTCATTTCAGTCCTTGGCACTCAAAGGGCACTAAGCATAGAGTGTGAAAACTGAGTTTCCTTGAGAGCTGCTTGGAAGCCTGATGGTGTGTGAAGTTAGTGAGCCAAATGGAGTTGTTCTCTCACAAGAACCACTCGGCTGATCCTTCTTCAATATGCCCTTCACCAACATGCAGTGTTTCCTTGATTGAATTAGCTCTCACACCAATATTTGCGTCTAGGGCCTTTGCATTGAGGGTTATCTGAAAACAGCAGTGGCGCTGAAGTTGCCTGTGAATGTGGAGTTGGTGGCATGTGAAACCTGCATGTGGAGCATTCGTTTGTGTGGGATGCTCAACAAGCTTCTTTTCAGTCCTAGGCACTCAAAGGGCACTAAGCATAGAGTGTGAAAACTGAGTTTCCTTGAGAGCTGCTTGGAAGCCTGATGGTGTGTGAAGTTAGTGAGCCAAATGGAGTTGTTCTCCCACAAGAACCACTCGGCTGTTCCTTCTTCAATATGCCCTTCACCAACATGCAGTGTTTCCTTGATTGAATTAGCTCTCACACCAATATTTGCGTCTAGAGCCTTTGCATTGAGAGCTATCTGAAAACGGCTGTGGCGCTGAAGTTGCCTGAGAATGTGGAGTTGGTGTCATGTGAAACCCACATGTGGAGCATTCGTTTGTGTGGGATGCTCTACCTGGTTCATTCCTTGATAATGGACTCAAAGGGCACTAAGCATAGAGTGTGAAAACTGAGTTTCCTTGAGAGCTGCTTGGAAGCCTGATGGTGTGTGAAGTTAGTGAGCCAAATGGAGTTGTTCTCCCACAAGAACCACTCGGCTGATCCTTCTTCAATATGCCCTTCACCAACATGCAGTGTTTCCTTGATTGAATTAGCTCTCACACCAATATTTGCGTCTAGAGCCTTTACATTGAGGGCTATCTGAAAACGGCTGTGGCGCTGAAGTTGCCTGTGAATGTGGAGTTGGTGGCATGTGAGACCCGCATGTGGAGCATTCGTTTGTGTGGGATGCTCTACCTGGTTCAATCCTAGATAATGGACTCAAAGGGCACTAAGCATAGAGTGTGAAAACTGAGTTTCCTTGAGAGCTGCTTGGAAGCCTGATGGTGTGGGAAGTTAGTTAGCCAAATGGAGTTGTTCTCCCACAAGAACCACTCGGCTGATCCTTCTTCAATATGCCCTTCACCAACATGCAGTGTTTCCTTGATTGAATTAGCTCTCACACCAATATTTGCGTCTAGAGCCTTTGCATTGAGAGCTATCTGAAAACGGCTGTGGAGCTGAAGTTGCCTGAGAATGTGGAGTTGGTGGCAGGTGAAACCCGCATGTGGAGCATTCGTTTGTGTGGGATGATCTACCAGGTTCATTCCTAGATAATGCACTCAAAGGGCACTAAGCATACAGTGTGAAAACTGAGTTTCCTTGAGAGCTGCTTGGAACACTGATGGTGTGTGAAGTTAGTGAGCCAAATGGAGTTGTTCTTCCACAAGAACCACTGGGCTGATCCTTCTTCAATATGCCCTCCACCAACATGCAGTGTTTCCTTGATTGAATTAGCTCTCACACCAATATTTGCGTCTAGAGCCTTTGCATTGAGGGCTATCTGAAAACGGCTGTGGCACTGAAGTTGGCTGAGAATGTGGAGTTGGTGGCATGTGAAACCCGCTTGTGGAGCATTCGTTTCTATGGGATCCTCACCAAGCATCATTTCAGTCCTAGGCACTCAAAGGGCACTAAGCATAGAGTGTGAAAACTGAGTTTCCTTGAGAGCTGCTTGGAAGCCTGATGGTGTGTGAAGTTAGTGAGCCAAATGGAGTTGTTCTCCCACAAGAACCACTGGGCTGATCCTTCTTCAATAAGCCCTTCACCAACATGCAGTGTTTCCTTGATTGAATTAGCTCTCACACCAATATTTGCGTCTAGAGCCTTTGCATTGAGGGCTATCTGAAAACGGCTGTAGCACTGAAGTTGAGTGAGAATGTAGACTTGGTGGCATGTGTAACCTGCATGTGGAGCATTCGTTTGTGTGGAATGCTCAACAAGCTTCTTTTCAGTCCTAGGCACTCAAAGGGCACTAAGCATAGAGTGTGAAAACTGAGTTTCCTTGAGAGCTGCTTGGAAGCCTGATGGTGTGTGAAGTTAGTGAGCCAAATGGAGTTGTTCTCCCACAAGAACCACTCGGCTGATCCTTCTTCAATATGCCCTTCACCAACATGCAGTGTTTCCTTGATTGAATTAGCTCTCACACCAATATTTGCATCTAGAGCCTTTGCATTGAGGGCTATCTGAAAACGTCTGTGGCGCTGAAGTTGCCTGAGAATGTGGAGTTGGTGGCATGTGAAACCTGCATGTGGAGCATTCGTTTGTGTGGGATGCTCTACCAGGTTCATTTCTAGATAATGCACTCAAAGGGCACTAAGCATAGAGTGTGAAAACTGAGATTCCTTGAGAGCTGCTTGGAAGCCTGATGGTGTGTGAAGTTAGTGAGCCAAATGGAGTTGTTCTCCCACAAGAACCACTCGGCTGATCCTTCTTCAATATGCCCTTCACCAACATGCAGTGTTTCCTTGATTGAATTAGCTCTCACACCAACATTTGCGTCTAGAGCCTTTGCATTGAGGGCTATCTGAAAACGGCTGTGGCGCTGAAGTTGGCTGAGAATGTGGAGTTGGTGGCATGTGAAACCCGCATGTGGAGCATTCGTTTCTGTGGGATGCTCACCATGCTTCATTTCAGTCCTAGGCACTCAAAGGGCACTAAGCATAGAGTGTGAAAACTGAGTTTCCTTGAGAGCTGCTTGGAAGCCTGATGGTGTGTGAAGTTAGTGAGCCAAATGGAGTTGTTCTCTCACAAGAACCACTCGGCTGATCCTTCTTCAATATGCCCTTCACCAACATGCAGTGTTTCCTTGATTGAATTAGCTCTCACACCAATATTTGCGTCTAGGGCCTTTGCATTGAGGGTTATCTGAAAACGGCAGTGGCGCTGAAGTTGCCTGTGAATGTGGAGTTGGTGGCATGTGAAACCTGCATGTGGAGCATTCGTTTGTGTGGGATGCTCAACAAGCTTCTTTTCAGTCCTAGGCACTCAAAGGGCACTAAGCATAGAGTGTGAAAACTGAGTTTCCTTGAGAGCTGCTTGGAAGCCTGATGGTGTGTGAAGTTAGTGAGCCAAATGGAGTTGTTCTCCCACAAGAACCACTCGGCTGTTCCTTCTTCAATATGCCCTTCACCAACATGCAGTGTTTCCTTGATTGAATTAGCTCTCCCACCAATATTTGCGTCTAGAGCCTTTGCATTGAGAGCTATCTGAAAACGGCTGTGGCGCTGAAGTTGCCTGAGAATGTGGAGTTGGTGTCATGTGAAACCCACATGTGGAGCATTCGTTTGTGTGGGATGATCTACCAAGTTCATTCCTAGATAATGCACTCAAAGGGCACTAAGCATACAGTGTGAAAACTGAGTTTCCTTGAGAGCTGCTTGGAACACTGATGGTGTGTGAAGTTAGTGAGCCAAATGGAGTTGTTCTTCCACAAGAACCACTGGGCTGATCCTTCTTCAATATGCCCTCCACCAACATGCAGTGTTTCCTTGATTGAATTAGCTCTCACACCAATATTTGCGTCTAGAGCCTTTGCATTGAGGGCTATCTGAAAACGGCTGTGGCACTGAAGTTGGCTGAGAATGTGGAGTTGGTGGCATGTGAAACCCGCTTGTGGAGCATTCGTTTCTATGGGATCCTCACCAAGCATCATTTCAGTTCTAGGCACTCAAAGGGCACTAAGCATAGAGTGTGAAAACTGAGTTTCCTTGAGAGCTGCTTGGAAGCCTGATGGTGTGTGAAGTTAGTGAGCCAAATGGAGTTGTTCTCCCACAAGAACCACTGGGCTGATCCTTCTTCAATAAGCCCTTCACCAACATGCAGTGTTTCCTTGATTGAATTAGCTCTCACACCAATATTTGCGTCTAGAGCCTTTGCATTGAGGGCTATCTGAAAACGGCTGTAGCACTGAAGTTGAGTGAGAATGTAGACTTGGTGGCATGTGTAACCTGCATGTGGAGCATTCGTTTGTGTGGAATGCTCAACAAGCTTCTTTTCAGTCCTAGGCACTCAAAGGGCACTAAGCATAGAGTGTGAAAACTGAGTTTCCTTGAGAGCTGCTTGGAAGCCTGATGGTGTGTGAAGTTAGTGAGCCAAATGGAGTTGTTCTCCCACAAGAACCACTCGGCTGATCCTTCTTCAATATGCCCTTCACCAACATGCAGTGTTTCCTTGATTGAATTAGCTCTCACACCAATATTTGCATCTAGAGCCTTTGCATTGAGGGCTATCTGAAAACGGCTGTGGCGCTGAAGTTGCCTGAGAATGTGGAGTTGGTGGCATGTGAAACCTGCATGTGGAGCATTCGTTTGTGTGGGATGCTCTACCAGGTTCATTTCTAGATAATGCACTCAAAGGGCACTAAGCATAGAGTGTGAAAACTGAGATTCCTTGAGAGCTGCTTGGAAGCCTGATGGTGTGTGAAGTTAGTGAGCCAAATGGAGTTGTTCTCCCACAAGAACCACTCGGCTGATCCTTCTTCAATATGCCCTTCACCAACATGCAGTGTTTCCTTGATTGAATTAGCTCTCACACCAACATTTGCGTCTAGAGCCTTTGCATTGAGGGCTATCTGAAAACGGCTGTGGCGCTGAAGTTGGCTGAGAATGTGGAGTTGGTGGCATGTGAAACCCGCATGTGGAGCATTCGTTTCTGTGGGATGCTCACCATGCTTCATTTCAGTCCTAGGCACTCAAAGGGCACTAAGCATAGAGTGTGAAAACTGAGTTTCCTTGAGAGCTGCTTGGAAGCCTGATGGTGTGTGAAGTTAGTGAGCCAAATGGAGTTGTTCTCTCACAAGAACCACTCGGCTGATCCTTCTTCAATATGCCCTTCACCAACATGCAGTGTTTCCTTGATTGAATTAGCTCTCACACCAATATTTGCGTCTAGGGCCTTTGCATTGAGGGTTATCTGAAAACGGCAGTGGCGCTGAAGTTGCCTGTGAATGTGGAGTTGGTGGCATGTGAAACCTGCATGTGGAGCATTCGTTTGTGTGGGATGCTCAACAAGCTTCTTTTCAGTCCTAGGCACTCAAAGGGCACTAAGCATAGAGTGTGAAAACTGAGTTTCCTTGAGAGCTGCTTGGAAGCCTGATGGTGTGTGAAGTTAGTGAGCCAAATGGAGTTGTTCTCCCACAAGAACCACTCGGCTGATCCTTCTTCAATATGCCCTTCACCAACATGCAATGTTTCTTTGATTGAATTATCTCTCACACCAATATTTGCATCTAGAGCCTTTGCATTGAGGGCTATCTGAAAACAGCTGTGGCACTGAAGTTGCCTGAGAATGTGGAGTTGGTGGCATGTGAAACCCGCATGTGGAGCATTCGTTTGTGTGGGATGCTCTACCAAGTTTATTCCTGGATAATTCACTGAAAGGGCACTAAACATAGAGTGTGAAAACTGAGTTTCCTTGAGAGGTGCTTGGAAGCCTGATGGTGTGTGAAGTTAGTGAGCCAAATGGAGTTGTTCTCCCACAAGAACCACTCGGCTGTTCCTTCTTCAATATGCCCTTCACCAACATGCAGTGTTTCCTTGATTGAATTAGCTCTTACACCAATATTTGCGTCTAGAGCCTTTGCATTGAGGGCTATCTGAAAATGGCTGTGCCGCTGAAGTTGCCTGTGAATGTGGAGTTGGTGGCATGTGAAACCCGCATGTGGAGCATTGGTTTGTGTGGGATGCTCTACCAGGTTCATTCCTAGATAATGCACTCAAAGGGCACTAAGCATAGAGTGTGAAAACTGAGTTTCCTTGAGAGCTGCTTGGAAGCCTGATGGTGTGTGAAGTTAGTGAGCCAAATGGAGTTGTTCTCCCACAAGAACCACTCGGCTGTTCCTTCTTCAATATGCCCTTCACCAACATGCAGTGTTTCCTTGATTGAATTAGCTCTCCCACCAATATTTGCGTCTAGAGCCTTTGCATTGAGAGCTATCTGAAAACGGCTGTGGCGCTGAAGTTGCCTGAGAATGTGGAGTTGGTGTCATGTGAAACCCACATGTGGAGCATTCGTTTGTGTGGGATGCTCTTCCTGGTTCATTCCTTGATAATGGACTCAAAGGGCACTAAGCATAGAGTGTGAAAACTGAGTTTCCTTGAGAGCTGCTTGGAAGCCTGATGGTGTGTGAAGTTAGTGAGCCAAATGGAGTTGTTCTCCCACAAGAACCACTCGGCTGATCCTTCTTCAATATGCCCTTCACCAACATGCAGTGTTTCCTTGATTGAATTAGCTCTCACACCAATATTTGCGTCTAGAGCCTTTACATTGAGGGCTATCTGAAAACGGCTGTGGCGCTGAAGTTGCCTGTGAATGTGGAGTTGGTGGCATGTGAGACCCGCATGTGGAGCATTCGTTTGTGTGGGATGCTCTACCTGGTTCAATCCTAGATAATGGACTCAAAGGGCACTAAGCATAGAGTGTGAAAACTGAGTTTCCTTGAGAGCTGCTTGGAAGCCTGATGGTGTGGGAAGTTAGTTAGCCAAATGGAGTTGTTCTCCCACAAGAACCACTCGGCTGATCCTTCTTCAATATGCCCTTCACCAACATGCAGTGTTTCCTTGATTGAATTAGCTCTCACACCAATATTTGCGTCTAGAGCCTTTGCATTGAGGGCTATCTGAAAACGGCTGTGGAGCTGAAGTTGCCTGAGAATGTGGAGTTGGTGGCAGGTGAAACCCGCATGTGGAGCATTCGTTTGTGTGGGATGATCTACCAGGTTCATTCCTAGATAATGCACTCAAAGGGCACTAAGCATAGAGTGTGAAAACTGAGTTTCCTTGAGAGCTGCTTGGAACACTGATGGTGTGTGAAGTTAGTGAGCCAAATGGAGTTGTTCTTCCACAAGAACCACTGGGCTGATCCTTCTTCAATATGCCCTCCACCAACATGCAGTGTTTCCTTGATTGAATTAGCTCTCACACCAATATTTGCGTCTAGAGCCTTTGCATTGAGGGCTATCTGAAAACGGCTGTGGCACTGAAGTTGGCTGAGAATGTGGAGTTGGTGGCATGTGAAACCCGCATGTGGAGCATTCGTTTCTATGGGATGCTCACCAAGCATCATTTCAGTCCTAGGCACTCAAAGGGCACTAAGCATAGAGTGTGAAAACTGAGTTTCCTTGAGAGCTGCTTGGAAGCCTGATGGTGTGTGAAGTTAGTTAGCCAAATGGAGTTGTTCTCCCACAAGAACCACTGGGCTGATCCTTCTTCAATAAGCCCTTCACCAACATGCAGTGTTTCCTTGATTGAATTAGCTCTCACACCATTCTTTGCGTCTAGAGCCTTTGCATTGAGGGCTATCTGAAAACGGCTGTGGCGCTGAAGTTGCCTGAGAATGTAGACTTGGTGGCATGTGAAACCTGCATGTGGAGCATTCGTTTGTGTGGGATGCTCTACCAGGTTCATTCCTTGATAATATACTCAAAGGGCACTAAGCATAGAGTGTGAAAACTGAGTTTCCGTGAGAGCTGCTTGGAAGCCTGATGGTGTGTGAAGTTAGTGAGCCAAATGGAGTTGTTCTCCCACAAGAACCACTCGGCTGATCCTTCTTCAATATGCCCTTCACCAACATGCAGTGTTTCCTTGATTGAATTAGCTCTCACACCAATATTTGCGTCTAGAGCCTTTGCATTGAGGGCTATCTGAAAACGGCTGTGGCGCTGAAGTTGCCTGAGAATGTGGAGTTGGTGGCATGTGAAACCCGCATGTGGAGCATTCGTTTGTGTGGGATGCTCTACCAAGTTTGTTGCTAGATAATTCACTCAAAGGGCACTAAACATAGAGTGTGAAAACTGAGTTTCCTTGAGAGCTGCTTGGAAGCCTGATGGTGTGTGAAGTTAGTGAGCCAAATGGAGTTGTTCTCCCACAAGAACCACTCGGCTGATCCTTCTTCAATATGCCCTCCACCAACATGCAGTGTTTCCTTGATTGAATTAGCTCTCACACCAACATTTGCGTCTAGAGCCTTGGCATTGAGGGCTATCTGAAAATGGCTGTGGCACTGAAGTTGCCTGTGAATGTTGAGTTGGTGGCACGTAAAACCCGCATGTGGAGCATTCGTTTCTGTGGGATGCTGTACCAAGTTTGTTCCTAGATAATTCACTCAAAGGCCACTAAACATAGAGTGTGTAAACAGTTTCCTTGAGAGCTGCTTGGAAGCCTGATGGTGTGTGAAGTTAGTGAGCCAAATGGAGTTGTTCTCCCACAAGAACCACTCGGCTGATCCTTCTTCAATATGCCCTTCACCAACATGCAGTGTTTCCTTGATTGAATTAGCTCTCACACCAATATTTGCGTCTAGAGCCTTTGCATTGAGGGCTATCTGAAAACGGCTGTGGCGCTGAAGTTGCCTGTGAATGTGGAGTTGGTGGCATGTGAAACCCGCATGTGGAGCATTCGTTTGTGTGGGATGCTCTACCTGGTTCAATCCTAGATAATGGACTCAAAGGGCACTAAGCATAGAGTGTGAAAACTGAGTTTCCTTGAGAGCTGCTTGGAAGCCTGATGGTGTGTGAAGTTAGTGAGCCAAATGGAGTTGTTCTCCCACAAGAACCACTCGGCTGTTCCTTCTTCAATATGCCCTTCACCAACATGCAGTGTTTCCTTGATTGAATTAGCTCTCACACCAATATTTGCGTCTAGAGCCTTTGCATTGAGAGCTATCTGAAAACGGCTGTGGAGCTGAAGTTGCCTGAGAATGTGGAGTTGGTGGCCTGTGAAACCCGCATGTGGAGCATTCGTTTGTGTGGGATGATCTACCAGGTTCATTCCTAGATAATGCACTCAAAGGGCACTAAGCATAGAGTGTGAAAACTGAGTTTCCTTGAGAGCTGCTTGGAAGCCTGATGGTGTGTGAAGTTAGTGAGCCAAATGGAGTTGTTCTCCCACAAGAACAACTCGGCTGATCCTTCTTCAATATGCCCTTCACCAACATGCAGTGTTTCCTGGATTGAATTAGCTCTCACACCAATATTTGCGTCTAGAGCCTCTGCATTGAGGGCTATCTGAAAACGGCTGTGGCGCTGAAGTTGCCTGTGAATGTGGAGTTGGTGGCATGTGAAACCCGCATGTGGAGCATTCGTTTGTGTGGGATGCTCAACAAGCTTCTTTTCAGTCCTAGGCACTCAAAGGGCACTAAGCATAGAGTGTGAAAACTGAGTTTCCTTGAGAGCTGCTTGGAAGCCTGATGGTGTGTGAAGTTAGTGAGCCAAATGGAGTTGTTCTCCCACAAGAACCACTCGGCTGAACCTTCTTCAATACGCGCTTCACCAACATGCAGTGTTTCCTTGATTGAATTAGCTCTCACACCAATATTTGCATCTAGAGCCTTTGCATTGAGGGCTATCTGAAAACGGCTGTGGCGCTGAAGTTGCCTGTGAATGTGGAGTTGGTGGCATGTGAAACCCGCATGTGGAGCATTCGTTTGTGTGGGATGCTCTACCAGGTTCAATCCTAGATAATGGACTCAAAGGGCACTAAGCATAGAGTGTGAAAACTGAGTTTCCTTGAGAGCTGCTTGGAAGCCTGATGGTGTGTGAAGTTAGTGAGCCAAATGGAGTTGTTCTCCCACAAGAACCACTCGGCTGATCCTTCTTCAATATGCCCTTCACAACATGCACTGTTTCCTTGATTGAATTAGCTCTCACACCAATATTTGCGTCTAGAGCCTTTGCATTGAGGGCTATCTGAAAACGGCTGTGGCGCTGAAGTTGCCTGTGAATGTGGAGTTGTTGGCATGTGAAACCCGCATGTGGAGCATTCGTTTGTGTGTGATGCTCACCAAGCTTCATTTCAGTCCTAGGCACTCAAAGGGCACTAAGCATAGAGTGTGAAAACTGAGTTTCCTTGAGAGCTGCTTGGAAGCCTGATGGTGTGTGAAGTTAGTGAGTCAAATGGAGTTGTTCTCCCACAAGAACCACTTGGCTGATCCTTCTTCAATATGCCCTTCACCAACATGCAGTGTTTCCTTGATTGAAATGGGTCTCAAACAATATTTGCGTCTAGAGCCTTTGCATTGAGGGCTATCTGAAAACGGCTGTGGCGCTGAAGTTGCCTGAGAATGTGGAGTTGGTGGCATGTGAAACCCGCATGTGGAGCGTTCGTTTGTGTGGGATGCTCAACAAGCTTCATTTCAGTCCTAGGCACTCAAAGGGCACTAAGCATAGAGTGTGAAAACTGAGTTTCCTTGAGAGCTGCTTGGAAGCCAGATGGTGTGTGAAGTTAGTGAGCCAAATGGAGTTGTTCTCCCACAAGAACAACTCGGCTGATCCTTCTTCAATATGCCCTTCACCAACATGCAGTGTTTCCTGGATTGAATTAGCTCACACACCAATATTTGCGTCTAGAGCCTCTGCATTGAGGGCTATCTGAAAACGGCTGTGGCGCTGAAGTTGCCTGTGAATGTGGAGTTGGTGGCATGTGAAACCCGCATGTGGAGCATTCGTTTGTGTGGGATGCTCAACAAGCTTCTTTTCAGTCCTAGGCACTCAAAGGGCACTAAGCATAGAGTGTGAAAACTGAGTTTCCTTGAGAGCTGCTTGGAAGCCTGATGGTGTGTGAAGTTAGTGAGCCAAATGGAGTTGTTCTCCCACAAGAACCACTCGGCTGATCCTTCTTCAATATGCCCTTCACCAACATGCAGTGTTTCCTTGATTGAATTAGCTCTCACACCAATATTTGCGTCTAGAGCCTTTGCATTGAGGGCTATCTGAAAACGGCTGTGGCGCTGAAGTTGCCTGAGAATGTAGACTTGGTGGCATGTGAAACCTGCATGTGGAGCATTCGTTTGTGTGGGATGCTCTACCAGGTTCATTTCTAGATAATGCACTCAAAGGGCGCTAAGCATAGAGTGTGAAAACTGAGTTTCCTTGAGAGCTGCTTGGAAGCCTGATGGTGTGTGAAGTTATTGAGCCAAATGGAGTTGTTCTCTCACAAGAACCACTCGGCTGATCCTTCTTCAATATGCCCTTCACCAACATGCAGTGTTTCCTTGATTGAATTAGCTCTCACACCAATATTTGCGTCTAGAGCCTTTGCATTGAGGGCTATCTGAAAATGGCTGTGGCGCTGAAGTTGCCTGTGAATGTGGAGTTGGTGGCATGTGAAACCCGCATGTGGAGCATTCGTTTGTGTGGGATGCTCACCATGCTTCATTTCAGTCCTAGGCACTCAAAGGGCACTAAGGATAGAGTGTGAAAACTGAGTTTCCTTGAGAGCTGCTTGGAAGCCTGATGGTGTGTGAAGTTAGTGAGCCAAATGGAGTTGTTCTCTCACAAGAACCACTCGGCTGATCCTTCTTCAATATGCCCTTCACCAACATGCAGTGTTTCCTTGATTGAATTAGCTCTCACACCAATATTTGCGTCTAGAGCCTTTGCATTGAGGGCTATCTGAAAATGGCTGTGGCGCTGAAGTTGCCTGTGAATGTGGAGCTGGTGGCACGTGAAATCTTCATGTGGAACATTCGTTTGTGTGGGATGCTCAACAAGCTTCTTTTCAGTCCTAGGCACTCAAAGGGCACTAAGCATAGAGTGTGAAAACTGAGTTTCCTTGAGAGCTGCTTGGAAGCCTGATGGTGTGTGAAGTTAGTGAGCCAAATGGAGTTGTTCTCCCACAAGAACCACTCGGCTGATCCTTCTTCAATATGCCCTTCACCAACATGCAGTGTTTCTTTGATTGAATTATCTCTCACAACAATATTTGCATCTAGAGCCTTTGCATTGAGGGCTATCTGAAAACGGCTGTGGCGCTGAAGTTGCCTGAGAATGTGGAGTTGGTGGCATGTGAAACCCGCATGTGGAGCATTCGTTTGTGTGGGATGCTCAACAAGCTTCTTTTCAGTCCTAGGCACTCAAAGGGCACTAAGCATAGAGTGTGAAAACTGAGTTTCCTTGAGAGCTGCTTGGAAGCCTGATGGTGTGTGAAGTTAGTGAGCCAAATGGAGTTGTTCTCCCACAAGAACCACTCGGATGATCCTTCTTCAATATGCCCTTCACCAACATGCAGTGTTTCCTTGATTGAATTAGCTCTCACACCAATATTTGCGTCTAGAGCCTTTGCATTGAGGGCTATCTGAAAACGGCTGTGGCGCTGAAGTTGCCTGAGAATGTGGAGTTGGTGGCATGAGAAACCCGCATGTGGAGCATTCGTTTGTGTGGGATGCTCACCAAGCTTCATTTCAGCCCTAGGCACTCAAAGAGCACTAAGCATAGAGTGTGAAAACTGAGTTTCCTTGAGAGCTGCTTGGAAGCCTGATGGTGTGTGAAGTTAGTGAGCCAAATGGAGTTGTTCTCCCACAAGAACCACTTGGCTGATCCTTCTTCAATATTCCCTTCACCAACATGCAGTGTTTCCTTGATTGAATTAGCTCTCACACCAATATTTGCGTCTAGAGCCTTTGCATTGAGGGCTATCTGAAAACGGCTGTGGCGCTGAAGTTGCCTGTGAATGTGGAGTTGGTGGCATGTGAAACCCGCATGTGGAGCATTCGTTTGTGTGGGATGCTCTCCAAGCTTCTTTTCAGTCCTAGGCACTCAAAGGGCACTAAGCATAGAGTGTGAAAACTGAGTTTCCTTGAGAGCTGCTTGGAAGCCTGATGGTGTGTGAAGTTAGTGAGCCAAATGGAGTTGTTCTCCCACAAGAACCACTCGGCTGATCCTTCTTCAATATGCCCTTCACTAACAGGCAGTGTTTCCTTGATTGAATTAGCTCTCACACAAATACTTGCGTCTGGAACATCTGCATTGAGGGCTATCTGAAAACGGCTGTGGCGCTGAAGTTGCCTGTGAATGTGGAGTTGGTGGCATGTGAAACCCGCATGTGGAGCATTCGGTTGTGTGGGATGCTCACCATGTATCATTTCAGTCCTAGGCACTCAAAGGGCACTAAGCATAGAGTGTGAAAACTGAGTTTCCTTGAGAGCTGCTTGGAAGCCTGATGGTGTGTGAAGTTAGTGAGCCAAATGGAGTTGTTCTCCCACAAGGACCACTGGGCTGATCCTTCTTCAATAAGCCCTTCACCAACATGCAGTGTTTCCTTGATTGAATTAGCTCTCACACCAATATTTGCGTCTAGAGCCTTTGCATTGAGGGCTATCTGAAAACGGCTGTGGCGCTGAAGTTGCCTGAGAATGTAGACTTGGTGGCATGTGAAACCTGCATGTGGAGAATTCGTTTGTGTGGGATGCTCTACCAGGTTCATTTCTAGATAATGCACTCAAAGGGCACTAAGCATAGAGTGTGAAAACTGAGTTTCCTTGAGAGCTGCTTGGAAGCCTGATGGTGTGTGAACTTAGTGAGCCAAATGGAGTTGTTCTCCCACAAGAACCACTCGGCTGATCCTTCTTCAATATGCCCTTCACCAACATGCAGTGTTTCCTTGATTGAATTAGCTCTCACACCAACATTTGCGTCTAGAGCCTTTGCATTGAGGGCTATCTGAAAACGGCTGTGGCGCTGAAGTTGGCTGAGAATGTGGAGTTGGTGGCATGTGAAACCCGCATGTGGAGCATTCGTTTCTGTGGGATGCTCACCATGCTTCATTTCAGTCCTAGGCACTCAAAGGGCACTAAGCATAGAGTGTGAAAACTGAGTTTCCTTGAGAGCTGCTTGGAAGCCTGATGGTGTGTGAAGTTAGTGAGCCAAATGGAGTTGTTCTCTCACAAGAACCACTCGGCTGATCCTTCTTCAATATGCCCTTCACCAACATGCAGTGTTTCCTTGATTGAATTAGCTCTCACACCAATATTTGCGTCTAGGGCCTTTGCATTGAGGGTTATCTGAAAACAGCAGTGGCGCTGAAGTTGCCTGTGAATGTGGAGTTGGTGGCATGTGAAACCTGCATGTGGAGCATTCGTTTGTGTGGGATGCTCAACAAGCTTCTTTTCAGTCCTAGGCACTCAAAGGGCACTAAGCATAGAGTGTGAAAACTGAGTTTCCTTGAGAGCTGCTTGGAAGCCTGATGGTGTGTGAAGTTAGTGAGCCAAATGGAGTTGTTCTCCCACAAGAACCACTCGGCTGTTCCTTCTTCAATATGCCCTTCACCAACATGCAGTGTTTCCTTGATTGAATTAGCTCTCACACCAATATTTGCGTCTAGAGCCTTTGCATTGAGAGCTATCTGAAAACGGCTGTGGCGCTGAAGTTGCCTGAGAATGTGGAGTTGGTGTCATGTGAAACCCACATGTGGAGCATTCGTTTGTGTGGGATGCTCTACCTGGTTCATTCCTTGATAATGGACTCAAAGGGCACTAAGCATAGAGTGTGAAAACTGAGTTTCCTTGAGAGCTGCTTGGAAGCCTGATGGTGTGTGAAGTTAGTGAGCCAAATGGAGTTGTTCTCCCACAAGAACCACTCGGCTGATCCTTCTTCAATATGCCCTTCACCAACATGCAGTGTTTCCTTGATTGAATTAGCTCTCACACCAATATTTGCGTCTAGAGCCTTTACATTGAGGGCTATCTGAAAACGGCTGTGGCGCTGAAGTTGCCTGTGAATGTGGAGTTGGTGGCATGTGAGACCCGCATGTGGAGCATTCGTTTGTGTGGGATGCTCTACCTGGTTCAATCCTAGATAATGGACTCAAAGGGCACTAAGCATAGAGTGTGAAAACTGAGTTTCCTTGAGAGCTGCTTGGAAGCCTGATGGTGTGGGAAGTTAGTTAGCCAAATGGAGTTGTTCTCCCACAAGAACCACTCGGCTGATCCTTCTTCAATATGCCCTTCACCAACATGCAGTGTTTCCTTGATTGAATTAGCTCTCACACCAATATTTGCGTCTAGAGCCTTTGCATTGAGAGCTATCTGAAAACGGCTGTGGAGCTGAAGTTGCCTGAGAATGTGGAGTTGGTGGCAGGTGAAACCCGCATGTGGAGCATTCGTTTGTGTGGGATGATCTACCAGGTTCATTCCTAGATAATGCACTAAAAGGGCACTAAGCATAGAGTGTGAAAACTGAGTTTCCTTGAGAGCTGCTTGGAACACTGATGGTGTGTGAAGTTAGTGAGCCAAATGGAGTTGTTCTTCCACAAGAACCACTGGGCTGATCCTTCTTCAATATGCCCTCCACCAACATGTAGTGTTTCCTTGATTGAATTAGCTCTCACACCAATATTTGCGTCTAGAGCCTTTGCATTGAGGGCTATCTGAAAACGGCTGTGGCACTGAAGTTGGCTGAGAATGTGGAGTTGGTGGCATGTGAAACCCGCTTGTGGAGCATTCGTTTCTATGGGATCCTCACCAAGCATCATTTCAGTCCTAGGCACTCAAAGGGCACTAAGCATAGAGTGTGAAAACTGAGTTTCCTTGAGAGCTGCTTGGAAGCCTGATGGTGTGTGAAGTTAGTGAGCCAAATGGAGTTGTTCTCCCACAAGAACCACTGGGCTGATCCTTCTTCAATAAGCCCTTCACCAACATGCAGTGTTTCCTTGATTGAATTAGCTCTCACACCAATATTTGCGTCTAGAGCCTTTGCATTGAGGGCTATCTGAAAACGGCTGTAGCACTGAAGTTGCGTGAGAATGTAGACTTGGTGGCATGTGAAACCTGCATGTGGAGCATTCGTTTGTGTGGGATGCTCTACCAGGTTCATTTCTAGATAATGCACTCAAAGGGCACTAAGCATAGAGTGTGAAAACTGCTTTTCCTTGAGAGCTGCTTGGAAGCCTGATGGTGTGTGAAGCTAGTGAGCCAAATGGAGTTGTTCTCCCACAAGAACCACTCGGCTGTTCCTTCTTCAATATGCCCTTCACCAACATGCAGCGTTTCCTTGATTGAATTAGCTCTCACACAAATATTTGCGTCTGGAACATCTGCATTGAGGGCTATCTGAAAACGGCTGTGGCGCTGAAGTTGCCTGAGAATGTGGGGTTGGTGGCATGTGAAACCTGCATGTGGAGCATTCGTTTGTGTGGGATGCTCTACCAGGTTCATTTCTAGATAATGCACTCAAAGGGCACTAAGCATAGAGTGTGAAAACTGAGATTCCTTGAGAGCTGCTTGGAAGCCTGATGGTGTGTGAAGTTAGTGAGCCAAATGGAGTTGTTCTCCCACAAGAACCACTCGGCTGATCCTTCTTCAATATGCCCTTCACCAACATGCAGTGTTTCCTTGATTGAATTAGCTCTCACACCAACATTTGCGTCTAGAGCCTTTGCATTGAGGGCTATCTGAAAACGGCTGTGGCGCTGAAGTTGGCTGAGAATGTGGAGTTGGTGGCATGTGAAACCCGCATGTGGAGCATTCGTTTCTGTGGGATGCTCACCATGCTTCATTTCAGTCCTAGGCACTCAAAGGGCACTAAGCATAGAGTGTGAAAACTGAGTTTCCTTGAGAGCTGCTTGGAAGCCTGATGGTGTGTGAAGTTAGTGAGCCAAATGGAGTTGTTCTCTCACAAGAACCACTCGGCTGATCCTTCTTCAATATGCCCTTCACCAACATGCAGTGTTTCCTTGATTGAATTAGCTCTCACACCAATATTTGCGTCTAGGGCCTTTGCATTGAGGGTTATCTGAAAACGGCTGTGGCGCTGAAGTTGCCTGTGAATGTGGAGTTGGTGGCATGTGAAACCTGCATGTGGAGCATTCGTTTGTGTGGGATGCTCAACAAGCTTCTTTTCAGTCCTAGGCACTCAAAGGGCACTAAGCATAGAGTGTGAAAACTGAGTTTCCTTGAGAGCTGCTTGGAAGCCTGATGGTGTGTGAAGTTAGTGAGCCAAATGGAGTTGTTCTCCCACAAGAACCACTCGGCTGATCCTTCTTCAATATGCCCTTCACCAACATGCAATGTTTCTTTGATTGAATTATCTCTCACACCAATATTTGCATCTAGAGCCTTTGCATTGAGGGCTATCTGAAAACGGCTGTGGCGCTGAAGTTGCCTGAGAATGTGGAGTTGGTGGCATGTGAAACCCGCATGTGGAGCATTCGTTTGTATGGGATGCTCTACCAAGTTTATTCCTGGATAATTCACTGAAAGGGCACTAAACATAGAGTGTGAAAACTGAGTTTCCTTGAGAGGTGCTTGGAAGCCTGATGGTGTGTGAAGTTAGTGAGCCAAATGGAGTTGTTCTCCCACAAGAACCACTCGGCTGATCCTTCTTCAATATGCCCTTCACCAACATGCAGTGTTTCCTTGATTGAATTAGCTCTCACACCAATATTTGCGTCTAGAGCCTTTGCATTGAGGGCTATCTGAAAATGGCTGTGGCGCTGAAGTTGCCTGTGAATGTGGAGTTGGTGGCATGTGAAACCCGCATGTGGAGCATTGGTTTGTGTGGGATGCTCTACCAGGTTCATTCCTAGATAATGCACTCAAAGGGCACTAAGCATAGAGTGTGAAAACTGAGTTTCCTTGAGAGCTGCTTGGAAGCCTGATGGTGTGTGAAGTTAGTGAGCCAAATGGAGTTGTTCTCCCACAAGAACCACTCGGCTGTTCCTTCTTCAATACGCCCTTCACCAACATGCAGTGTTTCCTTGATTGAATTAGCTCTCACACCAATATTTGCGTCTAGAGCCTTTGCATTGAGAGCTATCTGAAAACGGCTGTGGCGCTGAAGTTGCCTGAGAATGTGGAGTTGGTGTCATGTGAAACCCACATGTGGAGCATTCGTTTGTGTGGGATGCTCTACCTGGTTCATTCCTTGATAATGGACTCAAAGGGCACTAAGCATAGAGTGTGAAAACTGAGTTTCCTTGAGAGCTGCTTGGAAGCCTGATGGTGTGTGAAGTTAGTGAGCCAAATGGAGTTGTTCTCCCACAAGAACCACTCGGCTGATCCTTCTTCAATATGCCCTTCACCAACATGCAGTGTTTCCTTGATTGAATTAACTCTCACACCAATATTTGCGTCTAGAGCCTTTGCATTGAGGGCTATCTGAAAACGGCTGTGGCGCTGAAGTTGCCTGTGAATGTGGAGTTGGTGGCATGTGAGACCCGCATGTGGAGCATTCGTTTGTGTGGGATGCTCTACCTGGTTCAATCCTAGATAATGGAATCAAAGGGCACTAAGCATAGAGTGTGAAAACTGAGTTTCCTTGAGAGCTGCTTGGAAGCCTGATGGTGTGGGAAGTTAGTTAGCCAAATGGAGTTGTTCTCCCACAAGAACCACTCGGCTGATCCTTCTTCAATATGCCCTTCACCAACATGCAGTGTTTCCTGGATTGAATTAGCTCTCACACCAATATTTGGGTCTAGAGCCTTTGCATTGAGAGCTATCTGAAAACGGCTGTGGAGCTGAAGTTGCCTGAGAATGTGGAGTTGGTGGCAGGTGAAACCCGCATGTGGAGAATTCGTTTGTGTGGGATGATCTACCAGGTTCATTCCTAGATAATGCACTCAAAGGGCACTAAGCATAGAGTGTGAAAACTGAGTTTCCTTGAGAGCTGCTTGGAACACTGATGGTGTGTGAAGTTAGTGAGCCAAATGGAGTTGTTCTTCCACAAGAACCACTGGGCTGATGCTTCTTCAATATGCCCTCCACCAACATGCAGTGTTTCCTTGATTGAATTAGCTCTCACACCAATATTTGCGTCTAGAGCCTTTGCATTGAGGGCTATCTGAAAACGGCTGTGGCACTGAAGTTGGCTGAGAATGTGGAGTTGGTGGCATGTGAAACCCGCATGTGGAGCATTCGTTTCTATGGGATGCTCAACAAGCATCATTTCAGTCCTAGGCACTCAAAGGGCACTAAGCATAGAGTGTGAAAACTGAGTTTCCTTGAGAGCTGCTTGGAAGCCTGATGGTGTGTGAAGTTAGTGAGCCAAATGGAGTTGTTCTCCCACAAGAACCAC
Source organism: Ochotona princeps (assembly GCF_030435755.1). NCBI lineage: Eukaryota > Metazoa > Chordata > Mammalia > Lagomorpha > Ochotonidae > Ochotona > Ochotona princeps. The sequence goes on along the minus strand of NW_026698961.1, from coordinate 13,854 downwards.
TGGGCTGATCCTTCTTCAATAAGCCCTTCACCAACATGCAGTGTTTCCTTGATTGAATTAGCTCTCACACCAATATTTGCGTCTAGAGCCTTTGCATTGAGGGCTATCTGAAAACGGCTGTGGCGCTGAAGTTGCCTGAGAATGTAGACTTGGTGGCATGTGAAACCTGCATGTGGAGCATTCGTTTGTGTGGGATGCTCTACCAGGTTCATTTCTAGATAATGCACTCAAAGGGCACTAAGCATAGAGTGTGAAAACTGAGTTTCCTTGAGAGCTGCTTGGAAGCCTGATGGTGTGTGAAGTTAGTGAGCCAAATGGAGTTGTTCTCCCACAAGAACCACTCGGCTGAACCTTCTTCAATACGCGCTTCACCAACATGCAGTGTTTCCTTGATTGAATTAGCTCTCACACCAATATTTGCGTCTAGAGCCTTTGCATTGAGGGCTATCTGAAAACGGCTGTGGCGCTGAAGTTGCCTATGAATGTGGAGTTGGTGGCATGTGAAACCCGCATGTGGAGCATTCGTTTCTGTGGGATGCTCTACCAGGTTCATTCCTAGATAATGCACTCAAAGGGCACTAAGCATAGAGTGTGAAAACTGCTTTTCCTTGAGAGCTGCTTGGAAGCCTGATGGTGTGTGAAGCTAGTGAGCCAAATGGAGTTGTTCTCCCACAAGAACCACTCGGCTGTTCCTTCTTCAATATGCCCTTCACCAACATGCAGTGTTTCCTTGATTGAATTAGCTCTCACACCAATATTTGCGTCTAGAGCCTTTGCATTGAGAGCTATCTGAAAACGGCTGTGGCGCTGAAGTTGCCTGAGAATGTGGAGTTGGTGTCATGTGAAACCCGCATGTGGAGCATTCGTTTGTGTGGGATGCTCTACCTGGTTCATTCCTTGATAATGGACTCAAAGGGCACTAAGCATAGAGTGTGAAAACTGAGTTTCCTTGAGAGCTGCTTGGAAGCCTGATGGTGTGTGAAGTTAGTGAGCCAAATGGAGTTGTTCTCCCACAACATCCACTCGGCTGATCCTTCTTCAATATGCCCTTCACCAACATGCAGTGTTTCCTTGATTGAATTAGCTCTCACACCAATATTTGCGTCTAGAGCCTTTGCATTGAGGGCTATCTGAAAACGGCTGTGGCGCTGAAGTTGCCTGTGAATGTGGAGTTGGTGGCATGTGAAACCCGCATGTGGAGCATTCGTTTGTGTGGGATGCTCTCCAAGCTTCTTTTCAGTCCTAGGCACTCAAAGGGCACTAAGCATAGAGTGTGAAAACTGAGTTTCCTTGAGAGCTGCTTGGAAGCCTGATGGTGTGTGAAGTTAGTGAGCCAAATGGAGTTGTTCTCCCACAAGAACCACTCGGCTGATCCTTCTTCAATATGCCCTTCACTAACAGGCAGTGTTTCCTTGATTGAATTAGCTCTCACACAAATATTTGGTTCTAGAACATCTGCATTGAGGGCTATCTGAAAACGGCTGTGGCGCTGAAGTTGCCTGTGAATGTGGAGTTGGTGGCATGTGAAACCCGCATGTGGAGCATTCGGTTGTGTGGGATGCTCACCATGCTTCATTTCAGTCCTAGGCACTCAAAGGGCACTAAGCATAGAGTGTGAAAACTGAGTTTCCTTGAGAGCTGCTTGGAAGCCTGATGGTGTGTGAAGTTAGTGAGCCAAATGGAGTTGTTCTCCCACAAGAACCACTCGGCTGATCCTTCTTCAATAAGCCCTTCACCAACATGCAGTGTTTCCTTGATTGAATTAGCTCTCACACCAATATTTGCGTCTAGAGCCTTTGCATTGAGGGCTATCTGAAAACGGCTGTGGCACTGAAGTTGCCTGAGAATGTAGACTTGGTGGCATGTGAAACCTGCATGTGGAGCATTCGTTTGTGTGGGATGCTCTACCAGGTTCATTTCTAGATAATGCACTCAAAGGGCACTAAGCATAGAGTGTGAAAACTGAGTTTCCTTGAGAGCTGCTTGGAAGCCTGATGGTGTGTGAAGTTAGTGAGCCAAATGGAGTTGTTCTCCCACAAGAACCACTCGGCTGATCCTTCTTCAATATGCCCTTCACCAACATGCAGTGTTTCCTTGATTGAATTAGCTCTCACACCAATATTTGCGTCTAGAGCCTTTGCATTGAGGGCTATCTGAAAACGGCTGTGGCGCTGAAGTTGCCTGAGAATGTGGAGTTGGTGGCATGTGAAACCCGCTTGTGGAGCATTCGTTTCTATGGGATCCTCACCAAGCATCATTTCAGTCCTAGGCACTCAAAGGGCACTAAGCATAGAGTGTGAAAACTGAGTTTCCTTGAGAGCTGCTTGGAAGCCTGATGGTGTGTGAAGTTAGTGAGCCAAATGGAGTTGTTCTCCCACAAGAACCACTGGGCTGATCCTTCTTCAATAAGCCCTTCACCAACATGCAGTGTTTCCTTGATTGAATTAGCTCTCACACCAATATTTGCGTCTAGAGCCTTTGCATTGAGGGCTATCTGAAAACGGCTGTAGCACTGAAGTTGCGTGAGAATGTAGACTTGGTGGCATGTGAAACCTGCATGTGGAGCATTCGTTTGTGTGGGATGCTCTACCAGGTTCATTTCTAGATAATGCACTCAAAGGGCACTAAGCATAGAGTGTGAAAACTGCTTTTCCTTGAGAGCTGCTTGGAAGCCTGATGGTGTGTGAAGCTAGTGAGCCAAATGGAGTTGTTCTCCCACAAGAACCACTCGGCTGTTCCTTCTTCAATATGCCCTTCACCAACATGCAGTGTTTCCTTGATTGAATTAGCTCTCACACAAATATTTGCGTCTGGAACATCTGCATTGAGGGCTATCTGAAAACGGCTGTGGCGCTGAAGTTGCCTGTGAATGTGGAGTTGGTGGCATGTGAAACCCGCATGTGGAGCATTCGGTTGTGTGGGATGCTCACCATGTATCATTTCAGTCCTAGGCACTCAAAGGGCACTAAGCATAGAGTGTGAAAACTGAGTTTCCTTGAGAGCTGCTTGGAAGCCTGATGGTGTGTGAAGTTAGTGAGCCAAATGGAGTTGTTCTCCCACAAGAACCACTCGGCTGATCCTTCTTCAATAAGCCCTTCACCAACATGCAGTGTTTCCTTGATTGAATTAGCTCTCACACCAATATTTGCGTCTAGAGCCTTTGCATTGAGGGCTATCTGAAAACGGCTGTGGCGCTGAAGTTGCCTGAGAATGTAGACTTGGTGGCATGTGAAACCTGCATGTGGAGAATTCGTTTGTGTGGGATGCTCTACCAGGTTCATTTCTAGATAATGCACTCAAAGGGCACTAAGCATAGAGTGTGAAAACTGAGTTTCCTTGAGAGCTGCTTGGAAGCCTGATGGTGTGTGAAGTTAGTGAGCCAAATGGAGTTGTTCTCCCACAAGAACCACTCGGCTGATCCTTCTTCAATATGCCCTTCACCAACATGCAGTGTTTCCTTGATTGAATTAGCTCTCACACCAATATTTGCGTCTAGAGCCTTTGCATTGAGGGCTATCTGAAAACGGCTGTGGCGCTGAAGTTGCCTGAGAATGTGGAGTTGGTGGCATGTGAAACCCGCATGTGGAGCATTCGTTTCTGTGGGATGCTCACCATGCTTCATTTCAGTCCTAGGCACTCAAAGGGCACTAAGCATAGAGTGTGAAAACTGAGTTTCCTTGAGAGCTGCTTGGAAGCCTGATAGTGTGTGAAGTTAGTGAGCCAAATGGAGTTGTTCTCTCACAAGAACCACTCGGCTGATCCTTCTTCAATATGCCCTTCACCAACATGCAGTGTTTCCTTGATTGAATTAGCTCTCACACCAATATTTGCGTCTAGAGCCTTTGCATTGAGGGCTATCTGAAAACGGCTGTGGCGCTGAAGTTGCCTGAGAATGTGGAGTTGGTGGCATGTGAAACCTGCATGTGGAGCATTGGTTTGTGTGGGATGCTCTACCAGGTTCATTTCTAGATAATGCACTCAAAGGGCACTAAGCATAGAGTGTGAAAACTGAGATTCCTTGAGAGCTGCTTGGAAGCCTGATGGTGTGTGAAGTTAGTGAGCCAAATGGAGTTGTTCTCCCACAAGAACCACTCGGCTGATCCTTCTTCAATATGCCCTTCACCAACATGCAGTGTTTCCTTGATTGAATTAGCTCTCACACCAATATTTGCGTCTAGAGCCTTTGCATTGAGGGCTATCTGAAAACGGCTGTGGCGCTGAAGTTGCCTGAGAATGTGGAGTTGGTGGCATGTGAAACCCGCATGTGGAGCATTCGTTTCTGTGGGATGCTCACCATGCTTCATTTCAGTCCTAGGCACTCAAAGGGCACTAAGCATAGAGTGTGAAAACTGAGTTTCCTTGAGAGCTGCTTGGAAGCCTGATAGTGTGTGAAGTTAGTGAGCCAAATGGAGTTGTTCTCTCACAAGAACCACTCGGCTGATCCTTCTTCAATATGCCCTTCACCAACATGCAGTGTTTCCTTGATTGAATTAGCTCTCACACCAATATTTGCGTCTAGAGCCTTTGCATTGAGGGCTATCTGAAAATGGCTGTGGCGCTGAAGTTGCCTGTGAATGTGGAGTTGGTGGCATGTGTAACCTGCATGTGGAGCATTCGTTTGTGTGGAATGCTCAACAAGCTTCTTTTCAGTCCTAGGCACTCAAAGGGCACTAAGCATAGAGTGTGAAAACTGAGTTTCCTTGAGAGCTGCTTGGAAGCCTGATGGTGTGTGAAGTTAGTGAGCCAAATGGAGTTGTTCTCCCACAAGAACCACTCGGCTGATCCTTCTTCAATATGCCCTTCACCAACATGCAGTGTTTCCTTGATTGAATTAGCTCTCACACCAATATTTGCATCTAGAGCCTTTGCATTGAGGGCTATCTGAAAACGGCTGTGGCGCTGAAGTTGCCTGAGAATGTGGAGTTGGTGGCATGTGAAACCTGCATGTGGAGCATTCGTTTGTGTGGGATGCTCTACCAGGTTCATTTCTAGATAATGCACTCAAAGGGCACTAAGCATAGAGTGTGAAAATTGAGATTCCTTGAGAGCTGCTTGGAAGCCTGATGGTGTGTGAAGTTAGTGAGCCAAATGGAGTTGTTCTCCCACAAGAACCACTCGGCTGATCCTTCTTCAATATGCCCTTCACCAACATGCAGTGTTTCCTTGATTGAATTAGCTCTCACACCAACATTTGCGTCTAGAGCCTTTGCATTGAGGGCTATCTGAAAACGGCTGTGGCGCTGAAGTTGGCTGAGAATGTGGAGTTGGTGGCATGTGAAACCCGCATGTGGAGCATTCGTTTTTGTGGGATGCTCACCATGCTTCATTTCAGTCCTAGGCACTCAAAGGGCACTAAGCATAGAGTGTGAAAACTGAGTTTCCTTGAGAGCTGCTTGGAAGCCTGATGGTGTGTGAAGTTAGTGAGCCAAATGGAGTTGTTCTCTCACAAGAACCACTCGGCTGATCCTTCTTCAATATGCCCTTCACCAACATGCAGTGTTTCCTTGATTGAATTAGCTCTCACACCAATATTTGCGTCTAGGGCCTTTGCATTGAGGGTTATCTGAAAACGGCAGTGGCGCTGAAGTTGCCTGTGAATGTGGAGTTGGTGGCATGTGAAACCTGCATGTGGAGCATTCGTTTGTGTGGGATGCTCAACAAGCTTCTTTTCAGTCCTAGGCACTCAAAGGGCACTAAGCATAGAGTGTGAAAACTGAGTTTCCTTGAGAGCTGCTTGGAAGCCTGATGGTGTGTGAAGTTAGTGAGCCAAATGGAGTTGTTCTCCCACAAGAACCACTCGGCTGTTCCTTCTTCAATATGCCCTTCACCAACATGCAGTGTTTCCTTGATTGAATTAGCTCTCCCACCAATATTTGCGTCTAGAGCCTTTGCATTGAGAGCTATCTGAAAACGGCTGTGGCGCTGAAGTTGCCTGAGAATGTGGAGTTGGTGTCATGTGAAACCCACATGTGGAGCATTCGTTTGTGTGGGATGCTCTTCCTGGTTCATTCCTTGATAATGGACTCAAAGGGCACTAAGCATAGAGTGTGAAAACTGAGTTTCCTTGAGAGCTGCTTGGAAGCCTGATGGTGTGTGAAGTTAGTGAGCCAAATGGAGTTGTTCTCCCACAAGAACCACTCGGCTGATCCTTCTTCAATATGCCCTTCACCAACATGCAGTGTTTCCTTGATTGAATTAGCTCTCACACCAATATTTGCGTCTAGAGCCTTTACATTGAGGGCTATCTGAAAACGGCTGTGGCGCTGAAGTTGCCTGTGAATGTGGAGTTGGTGGCATGTGAGACCCGCATGTGGAGCATTCGTTTGTGTGGGATGCTCTACCTGGTTCAATCCTAGATAATGGACTCAAAGGGCACTAAGCATAGAGTGTGAAAACTGAGTTTCCTTGAGAGCTGCTTGGAAGCCTGATGGTGTGGGAAGTTAGTTAGCCAAATGGAGTTGTTCTCCCACAAGAACCACTCGGCTGATCCTTCTTCAATATGCCCTTCACCAACATGCAGTGTTTCCTTGATTGAATTAGCTCTCACACCAATATTTGCGTCTAGAGCCTTTGCATTGAGAGCTATCTGAAAACGGCTGTGGAGCTGAAGTTGCCTGAGAATGTGGAGTTGGTGGCAGGTGAAACCCGCATGTGGAGCATTCGTTTGTGTGGGATGATCTACCAGGTTCATTCCTAGATAATGCACTCAAAGAGCACTAAGCATAGAGTGTGAAAACTGAGTTTCCTTGAGAGCTGCTTGGAAGCCTGATGGTGTGTGAAGTTAGTGAGCCAAATGGAGTTGTTCTTCCACAAGAACCACTGGGCTGATCCTTCTTCAATATGCCCTCCACCAACATGCAGTGTTTCCTTGATTGAATTAGCTCTCACACCAATATTTGCGTCTAGAGCCTTTGCATTGAGGGCTATCTGAAAACGGCTGTGGCACTGAAGTTGGCTGAGAATGTGGAGTTGGTGGCATGTGAAACCCGCATGTGGAGCATTCGTTTCTATGGGATGCTCACCAAGCATCATTTCAGTCCTAGGCACTCAAAGGGCACTAAGCATAGAGTGTGAAAACTGAGTTTCCTTGAGAGCTGCTTGGAAGCCTGATGGTGTGTGAAGTTAGTGAGCCAAATGGAGTTGTTCTCCCACAAGAACCACTGGGCTGATCCTTCTTCAATAAGCCCTTCACCAACATGCAGTGTTTCCTTGATTGAATTAGCTCTCACACCATTCTTTGCGTCTAGAGCCTTTGCATTGAGGGCTATCTGAAAACGGCTGTGGCGCTGAAGTTGCCTGAGAATGTAGACTTGGTGGCATGTGAAACCTGCATGTGGAGCATTCGTTTGTGTGGGATGCTCTACCAGGTTGATTTCTAGATAATGCACTCAAAGGGCACTAAGCATAGAGTGTGAAAACTGAGTTTCCTTGAGAGCGGCTTGGAAGCCTGATGGTGTGTGAAGTTAGTGAGCCAAATGGAGTTGTTCTCCCACAAGAACCACTCGGCTGAACCTTCTTCAATACGCGCTTCACCAACATGCAGTGTTTCCTTGATTGAATTAGCTCTCACACCAATATTTGCGTCTAGAGCCTTTGCATTGAGGGCTATCTGAAAACGGCTGTGGCGCTGAAGTTGCCTATGAATGTGGAGTTGGTGGCATGTGAAACCCGCATGTGGAGCATTGGTTTGTGTGGGATGCTCTACCAGGTTCATTCCTAGATAATGCACTCAAAGGGCACTAAGCATAGAGTGTGAAAACTGCTTTTCCTTGAGAGCTGCTTGGAAGCCTGATGGTGTGTGAAGCTAGTGAGCCAAATGGAGTTGTTCTCCCACAAGAACCACTCGGCTGTTCCTTCTTCAATATGCCCTTCACCAACATGCAGTGTTTCCTTGATTGAATTAGCTCTCACACCAATATTTGCGTCTAGAGCCTTTGCATTGAGAGCTATCTGAAAACGGCTGTGGCGCTGAAGTTGCCTGAGAATGTGGAGTTGGTGTCATGTGAAACCCACATGTGGAGCATTCGTTGTGTGGGATGCTCTACCTGGTTCATTCCTAGATAATATACTCAAAGGGCACTAAGCATAGAGTGTGAAAACTGAGTTTCCTTGAGAGCTGCTTGGAAGCCTGATGGTGTGTGAAGTTAGTGAGCCAAATGGAGTTGTTCTCCCACAAGAACCACTCGGCTGATCCTTCTTCAATATGCACTTCACCAACATGCAGTGTTTCCTTGATTGAATTAGCTCTCACACCAATATTTGCGTCTAGAGCCTTTGCATTGAGGGCTATCTGAAAACGGCTGTGGCGCTGAAGTTGCCTGAGAATGTGGAGTTGGTGGCATGTGAAACCCGCATGTGGAGCATTCGTTTGTGTGGGATGCTCTACCAAGTTTGTTGCTAGATAATTCACTCAAAGGGCACTAAACATAGAGTGTGAAAACTGAGTTTCCTTGAGAGCTGCTTGGAAGCCTGATGGTGTGTGAAGTTAGTGAGCCAAATGGAGTTGTTCTCCCACAAGAACCACTCGGCTGATCCTTCTTCAATATGCCCTTCACCAACATGCAGTGTTTCCTTGATTGAATTAGCTCTCACACCAACATTTGCGTCTAGAGCCTTGGCATTGAGGGCTATCTGAAAATGGCTGTGGCACTGAAGTTGACTGTGAATGTGGAGTTGGTGGCACGTAAAACCCGCATGTGGAGCATTCGTTTGTGTGGGATGCTGTACCAAGTTTGTTCCTAGATAATTCACTCAAAGGCCACTAAACATAGAGTGTGTAAACAGTTTCCTTGAGAGCTGCTTGGAAGCCTGATGGTGTGTGAAGTTAGTGAGCCAAATGGAGTTGTTCTCCCACAAGAACCACTCGGCTGATCCTTCTTCAATATGCCCTTCACCAACATGCAGTGTTTCCTTGATTGAATTAGCTCTCACACCAATATTTGCGTCTAGAGCCTTTGCATTGAGGGCTATCTGAAAACGGCTGTGGCGCTGAAGTTGCCTGTGAATGTGGAGTTGGTGGCATGTGAAACCCGCATGTGGAGCATTCGTTTGTGTGGGATGCTCTACCTGGTTCAATCCTAGATAATGGACTCAAAGGGCACTAAGCATAGAGTGTGAAAACTGAGTTTCCTTGAGAGCTGCTTGGAAGCCTGATGGTGTGTGAAGTTAGTGAGCCAAATGGAGTTGTTCTCCCACAAGAACCACTCGGCTGATCCTTCTTCAATATGCCCTTCACCAACATGCAGTGTTTCCTTGATTGAATTAGCTCTCACACCAATATTTGCGTCTAGAGCCTTTGCATTGAGAGCTATCTGAAAACGGCTGTGGAGCTGAAGTTGCCTGAGAATGTGGAGTTGGTGGCCTGTGAAACCCGCATGTGGAGCATTCGTTTGTGTGGGATGATCTACCAGGTTCATTCCTAGATAATGCACTCAAAGGGCACTAAGCATAGAGTGTGAAAACTGAGTTTCCTTGAGAGCTGCTTGGAAGCCTGATGGTGTGTGAAGTTAGTGAGCCAAATGGAGTTGTTCTCCCACAAGAACAACTCGGCTGATCCTTCTTCAATATGCCCTTCACCAACATGCAGTGTTTCCTGGATTGAATTAGCTCTCACACCAATATTTGCGTCTAGAGCCTCTGCATTGAGGGCTATCTGAAAACGGCTGTGGCGCTGAAGTTGCCTGTGAATGTGGAGTTGGTGGCATGTGAAACCCGCATGTGGAGCATTCGTTTGTGTGGGATGCTCAACAAGCTTCTTTTCAGTCCTAGGCACTCAAAGGGCACTAAGCATAGAGTGTGAAAACTGAGTTTCCTTGAGAGCTGCTTGGAAGCCTGATGGTGTGTGAAGTTAGTGAGCCAAATGGAGTTGTTCTCCCACAAGAACCACTCGGCTGAACCTTCTTCAATACGCGCTTCACCAACATGCAGTGTTTCCTTGATTGAATTAGCTCTCACACCCATATTTGCATCTAGAGGGCCTTTATGGGCATTGAGGGCTATCGGAAAACGGCTGTGGCGCTGAAGTTCCTGTGAATGTGGAGTTGGTGGCATGTGAAACCCGCATGTGGAGCATTCGTTTGTGTGGGATGCTCTACCAGGTTCAATCCTAGATAATGGACTCAAAGGGCACTAAGCATAGAGTGTGAAAACTGAGTTTCCTTGAGAGCTGCTTGGAAGCCTGATGGTGTGTGAAGTTAGTGAGCCAAATGGAGTTGTTCTCCCACAAGAACCACTCGGCTGATCCTTCTTCAATATGCCCTTCACAACATGCACTGTTTCTTTGATTGAATTAGCTCTCACACCAATATTTGCGTCTAGAGCCTTTGCATTGAGGGCTATCTGAAACGGCTGTGGCGCTGAAGTTGCCTGTGAATGTGGAGTTGGTGGCATGTGAAACCCGCATGTGGAGCATTCGTTTGTGTGTGATGCTCACCAAGCTTCATTTCAGTCCTAGGCACTCAAAGGGCACTAAGCATAGAGTGTGAAAACTGAGTTTCCTTGAGAGCTGCTTGGAAGCCTGATGGTGTGTGAAGTTAGTGAGTCAAATGGAGTTGTTCTCCCACAAGAACCACTTGGCTGATCCTTCTTCAATATGCCCTTCACCAACATGCAGTGTTTCCTTGATTGAAATGGGTCTCAAACAATATTTGCGTCTAGAGCCTTTGCATTGAGGGCTATCTGAAAACGGCTGTGGCGCTGAAGTTGCCTGAGAATGTGGAGTTGGTGGCATGTGAAACCCGCATGTGGAGCGTTCGTTTGTGTGGGATGCTCAACAAGCTTCATTTCAGTCCTAGGCACTCAAAGGGCACTAAGCATAGAGTGTGAAAACTGAGTTTCCTTGAGAGCTGCTTGGAAGCCTGATGGTGTGTGAAGTTAGTGAGCCAAATGGAGTTGTTCTCCCACAAGAACCACTGGGCTGATCCTTCTTCAATAAGCCCTTCACCAACATGCAGTGTTTCCTTGATTGAATTAGCTCTCACACCATTCTTTGCGTCTAGAGCCTTTGCATTGAGGGCTATCTGAAAACGGCTGTGGCGCTGAAGTTGCCTGAGAATGTAGACTTGGTGGCATGTGAAACCTGCATGTGGAGCATTCGTTTGTGTGGGATGCTCTACCAGGTTGATTTCTAGATAATGCACTCAAAGGGCACTAAGCATAGAGTGTGAAAACTGAGTTTCCTTGAGAGCGGCTTGGAAGCCTGATGGTGTGTGAAGTTAGTGAGCCAAATGGAGTTGTTCTCCCACAAGAACCACTCGGCTGAACCTTCTTCAATACGCGCTTCACCAACATGCAGTGTTTCCTTGATTGAATTAGCTCTCACACCAATATTTGCGTCTAGAGCCTTTGCATTGAGGGCTATCTGAAAACGGCTGTGGCGCTGAAGTTGCCTATGAATGTGGAGTTGGTGGCATGTGAAACCCGCATGTGGAGCATTGGTTTGTGTGGGATGCTCTACCAGGTTCATTCCTAGATAATGCACTCAAAGGGCACTAAGCATAGAGTGTGAAAACTGCTTTTCCTTGAGAGCTGCTTGGAAGCCTGATGGTGTGTGAAGCTAGTGAGCCAAATGGAGTTGTTCTCCCACAAGAACCACTCGGCTGTTCCTTCTTCAATATGCCCTTCACCAACATGCAGTGTTTCCTTGATTGAATTAGCTCTCACACCAATATTTGCGTCTAGAGCCTTTGCATTGAGAGCTATCTGAAAACGGCTGTGGCGCTGAAGTTGCCTGAGAATGTGGAGTTGGTGTCATGTGAAACCCACATGTGGAGCATTCGTTTGTGTGGGATGCTCTACCTGGTTCATTCCTAGATAATATACTCAAAGGGCACTAAGCATAGAGTGTGAAAACTGAGTTTCTTGAGAGCTGCTTGGAAGCCTGATGGTGTGTGAAGTTAGTGAGCCAAATGGAGTTGTTCTCCCACAAGAACCACTCGGCTGATCCTTCTTCAATATGCACTTCACCAACATGCAGTGTTTCCTTGATTGAATTAGCTCTCACACCAATATTTGCGTCTAGAGCCTTTGCATTGAGGGCTATCTGAAAACGGCTGTGGCGCTGAAGTTGCCTGAGAATGTGGAGTTGGTGGCATGTGAAACCCGCATGTGGAGCATTCGTTTGTGTGGGATGCTCTACCAAGTTTGTTGCTAGATAATTCACTCAAAGGGCACTAAACATAGAGTGTGAAAACTGAGTTTCCTTGAGAGCTGCTTGGAAGCCTGATGGTGTGTGAAGTTAGTGAGCCAAATGGAGTTGTTCTCCCACAAGAACCACTCGGCTGATCCTTCTTCAATATGCCCTTCACCAACATGCAGTGTTTCCTTGATTGAATTAGCTCTCACACCAACATTTGCGTCTAGAGCCTTGGCATTGAGGGCTATCTGAAAATGGCTGTGGCACTGAAGTTGCCTGTGAATGTTGAGTTGGTGGCACGTAAAACCCGCATGTGGAGCATTCGTTTGTGTGGGATGCTGTACCAAGTTTGTTCCTAGATAATTCACTCAAAGGCCACTAAACATAGAGTGTGTAAACAGTTTCCTTGAGAGCTGCTTGGAAGCCTGATGGTGTGTGAAGTTAGTGAGCCAAATGGAGTTGTTCTCCCACAAGAACCACTCGGCTGATCCTTCTTCAATATGCCCTTCACCAACATGCAGTGTTTCCTTGATTGAATTAGCTCTCACACCAATATTTGCGTCTAGAGCCTTTGCATTGAGGGCTATCTGAAAACGGCTGTGGCGCTGAAGTTGCCTGTGAATGTGGAGTTGGTGGCATGTGAAACCCGCATGTGGAGCATTCGTTTGTGTGGGATGCTCTACCTGGTTCAATCCTAGATAATGGACTCAAAGGGCACTAAGCATAGAGTGTGAAAACTGAGTTTCTTGAGAGCTGCTTGGAAGCCTGATGGTGTGTGAAGTTAGTGAGCCAAATGGAGTTGTTCTCCCACAAGAACCACTCGGCTGATCCTTCTTCAATATGCCCTTCACCAACATGCAGTGTTTCCTTGATTGAATTAGCTCTCACACCAATATTTGCGTCTAGAGCCTTTGCATTGAGAGCTATCTGAAAACGGCTGTGGAGCTGAAGTTGCCTGAGAATGTGGAGTTGGTGGCCTGTGAAACCCGCATGTGGAGCATTCGTTTGTGTGGGATGATCTACCAGGTTCATTCCTAGATAATGCACTCAAAGGGCACTAAGCATAGAGTGTGAAAACTGAGTTTCCTTGAGAGCTGCTTGGAAGCCTGATGGTGTGTGAAGTTAGTGAGCCAAATGGAGTTGTTCTCCCACAAGAACAACTCGGCTGATCCTTCTTCAATATGCCCTTCACCAACATGCAGTGTTTCCTGGATTGAATTAGCTCTCACACCAATATTTGCGTCTAGAGCCTCTGCATTGAGGGCTATCTGAAAACGGCTGTGGCGCTGAAGTTGCCTGTGAATGTGGAGTTGGTGGCATGTGAAACCCGCATGTGGAGCATTCGTTTGTGTGGGATGCTCAACAAGCTTCTTTTCAGTCCTAGGCACTCAAAGGGCACTAAGCATAGAGTGTGAAAACTGAGTTTCCTTGAGAGCTGCTTGGAAGCCTGATGGTGTGTGAAGTTAGTGAGCCAAATGGAGTTGTTCTCCCACAAGAACCACTCGGCTGAACCTTCTTCAATACGCGCTTCACCAACATGCAGTGTTTCCTTGATTGAATTAGCTCTCACACCCATATTTGCATCTAGAGCCTTTGCATTGAGGGCTATCGGAAAACGGCTGTGGCGCTGAAGTTCCTGTGAATGTGGAGTTGGTGGCATGTGAAACCCGCATGTGGAGCATTCGTTTGTGTGGGATGCTCTACCAGGTTCAATCCTAGAT
>NW_026698960.1:0-104758 GCF_030435755.1 Ochotona princeps | reverse complement strand
TGCTGATCCTTCTTCAATATGCCCTTCACCAACATGCAGTGTTTCCTTGATTGAATTAGCTCTCACACCAATATTTGCGTCTAGAGCCTTTGCATTGAGGGCTATCTGAAAACGGCTGTGGCGCTCAAGTTGCCTGTGAATGTGGAGTTGGTGGCATGTGAAACCCGCATGTGGAGCATTCGTTTGTGTGGGATGCTCTACCAGGTTCATTCCTAGATAATGAACTCAAAGGGCACTAAGCATAGAGTGTGAAAACTGAGTTTAATTGAGAGCTGCCTGGAAGCCTGATGGTGTGTGCAGTTAGTGAGCCAAATGGAGTTGTTCTCCCACAAGAACCACTCGGCTGATCCTTCTTCAATATGCCCTTCACCAGCATGCAGTGTTTCCTTGATTGAATTAGCTCTCACACCAATATTTGCGTATAGAGCCTTTGCATTGAGCGCTGTGTGAAAACGGCTGTGGCGCTGAAGTTGCCTGTGAATGTGGAGTTGGTGGCATGTGAAACCCGCATGTGGAGCATTCGTTTATGTGGCATGATCAGCAAGATTCATTTCAGTCCTGGGCACTCAAAGGGCACTAAGCATAGAGTGTGAAAACTGAGTTTCCTTGAGAGCTGCTTACGGGGAAGCCTGATGGTGTGTGAAGTTAGTGAGCCAAATGGAGTTGTTCTCCCACAAGAACTACTCGGCTGATCCTTCTTCAATATGCCCTTCACCAACATGCAGTGTTTCCTTGATTGAATTAGCTCTCACACCAATATTTGCGTCTAGAGCCTTTGCATTCAGGGCAATCTGAAAACGGCTGTGGCGCTGAAGTTGCCTGTGAATGTGGAGTTGGTGGCATGTGAAACCCGCATGTGGAGCATTCGTTTGTGTGGGATGCTGTACCAGGTTCATTCCTAGATAATGCACTCAAAGGGCACTAAGCATAGAGTGTGAAAACTGAGTTTCCTTGAGAGCTGCTTGGAAGCCTGATGGTGTGTGAAGTTAGTGAGCCAAATGGAGTTGTTCTCCCACAAGAACCACTCGGCTGATTCTTCTTCAATATGCCCTTCACCAACATGCACTGTTTCCTTGATTGAATTAGCTCTCACACCAATATTTGCGTCTAGAGCCTTTGCATTGAGGGCTATCTGAAAACGGCTGTGGCGCTGAAGTTGCCTGTGAATGTGGAGTTGGTGGCATGTGAAACCCGCGTGTGGAGCATTCGTTTGTGTGGGATGCTCTCCAAGATTCATTTTAGTCCTAGGCAATCAAAGAGCACTAAGCATAGAGTGTGAAAACTGAGTTTCCTTTAGAGCTGCTTGGAAGCCTGATGGTGTGTGAAGTTAGTGAGCCAAATGGAGTTGTTCTCCCACAAGAACCACTCGGCTGATCCTTCTTCAATATGCCCTTCACCAACATGCAGTGTTTCCTTGATTGAATTAGCTCTCACACCAATATTTTCATCTAGAGCCTTTGCATTGAGGGCTATCTGAAAACGGCTGTGGCGCTGAAGTTGCCTGTGAATGTGGAGTTGGTGGCATGTGCAACCCACATGTGGAGCATTCGTTTCTGTGGGATGCTCTGCCAGATTCATTCCTAGATAATGCCCTCAAAGGGCACTAAGCATAGAGTGTGAAAACTGAGTTTCCTTGAGAGCTGCTTGGAAGCCTGGTGGTGTGTGAAGTTAGTGAGAAAAATGGAGTTGTTCTCCCACAAGAACCACTCGGCTGATCCTTCTTCAATATGCCCTTCACCAACATGCAGTGTTTCCTTGATTGAATTAGCTCTCACAGCAATATTTGCATCTAGAGCCTTTGCATTGAGGGCTATCTGAAAACGGCTGTGGCGCTGAAGTTGCCTGTGAATGTGGAGTTGGTGGCATGTGAAACCCGCATTTGGAGCATTCGTTTGTGTGGGATGCTCTACCCGGTTCATTCCTAGATAATGCACTCAAAGGGCACTAAGCATAGAGTGTGAAAACTGAGTTTCCTTGAGAGCTGCTTGGAAGCCTGATGGTGTGTGAAGTTAGTGAGCCAAATGGAGTTGTTCTCCCACAAGAACCACTCGGCTGATCCTTCTGCAATATGCCCTTCACCAACATGCAGTGTTTCCTTGATTGAATTAGCTCTCACACCAATATTTGCGTCTAGAGCCTTTGCATTGAGGGCTATTTGAAAACGGCTGTGGCGCTGAAGTTGCCTGAGAATATGGAGTTGGTGGCATGTGAAACCCGCATGTGGAGCATTCGTTTGTGTGGGATGCTCTACCAGGTTCATTCCTAGATAATGCACTCAAAGGGCACTAAGCAGAGAGTGTGAAAACTGAGTTTCCTTGAGAGCTGCGGGAAGCTGGATGGTGTGTGAAGTTAGTGAGCCAAATGGAGTTGTTCTCCCACAAGAACCACTTGGCTGATCTTTCTGCAATATGCCCTTCACCAACATGCAGTGTTTCCTTGATTGAATTAGCTCTCACACCAATATTTGCGTCTAGAGCCTTTGCATTGAGGGCTATCTGAAAATGGCTGTGGCCCTGAAGTTGCCTGTGAATGTGGAGTTGGTGGCATGTGAAACCCGCATGTGGAGCATTCGTTTGTGTGGGATGCTCTCCAAGATTCATTTTAGTCCTAGGCACTCAAAGAGCACTAAGCATAGAGTGTGAAAACTGAGTTTCCTTTAGAGCTGCTTGGAAGCCTGATGGTGTGTGAAGTTAGTGAGCCAAATGGAGTTGTTCTCCCACAAGAACCACTCGGCTGATCCTTCTTCACTATGCCCTTCACCAACATGCAGTGTTTCCTTGATTGAATTAGCTCTCACACAAATATTTTCATCTAGAGCCTTTGCATTGAGGGCTATCTGAAAACGGCTGTGGCGCTGAAGTTGCCTGTGAATGTGGAGTTGGTGGCATGTGAAACCCCCATGTGGAGCACTCGTTTGTGTGGGATGCTCTGCCAGATTCATTCCTAGATAATGCACTCAAAAGGCACTAAGCATAGAGTGTGAAAACTGAGTTTCCTTGAGAGCTGCCTGGAAGCCTGATGGTGTGTGAAGTTAGTGAGCCAAATGGAGTTGTTCTCCCACAAGAACTACTCGGCTGATCCTTCTTCAATATGCTCTTCACGAACATGCAGTGTTTCCTTGATTGAATTAGCTCTCACACCAATATTTTCATCTAGAGCCTTTGCATTGAGGGCTATCTGAAAACGGCTGTGGCGCTGAAGTTGCCTGTGAATGTGGAGTTGGTGGCATGTGAAACCCGCATTTGGAGCATTCGTTTGTGTGGGATGCTCTACCAGGTTCATTCCTAGATAATGCACTCAAAGGGCACTAAACATAGAGTGTGAAAACTGAGTTTCCTTGAGAGCTGCTTGGAAGCCTGATGGTGTCTGAAGTTAGTGAGCCAAATGGAGTTGTTCTCCCACAAGAACCACTCGGCTGATCCTTCTGCAATATGCCCTTCACCAACATGCAGTGTTTCCTTGATTGAATTAGCTCTCACACCAATATTTACGTCTAGAGCCTTTGCATTGACGGCTATCTGAAAACGGCTGTGGCGCTGAAGTTGCCTGTGAATGTGGAGTTGGTGGCATGTGAAACCCGCATGTGGAGCATTCGTTTGTGTGGGATGCTCTACCAGGTTCTTTCCTAGATAATGCACTCAAAGGGCACTAAGCATAGAGTGTGAAAACTGAGTTTCCTTGAGAGCTGCCTGGAAGCCTGATGGTGTGTGAAGTGAGTGAGCCAAATGGAGTTGTTCTCCCACAAGAACCACTCGGCTGATCCTTCTTCAATATGCCCTTCACCAACATGCAGTGTTTCCTTGATTGAATTAGCTCTCACACCAATATTTTCATCTAGAGCCTTTGCATTGAGGGCTATCTGAAAACGGCTGTGGCGCTGAAGTTGCCTGTGAATGTGGAGTTGTTGACATGTGAAACCTGCATGTGGAGCATTCGTTTGTGTGGGATGCTCTACCAGGTTCATTTCTACATAATGCACTCAAAGGTCACTAGGCATAGAGTGTGAAAGCTGAGTTTCCTTGAGAGCTGCTTGGAAGCCTGATGGTTTGTGAAGTTAGTGAGCCAAATGGACTTGTTCTCTCACAAGAACCACTCGGCTGATTCTTCTTCAATATGCCCTTCACCAACATGCAGTGTTTCCTTGATTGAATTAGCTCTCACACCAATATTTGCGTCTAGAGCCTTTGCATTGAGGGCTATCTGAAAACGGCTGTGGCGCTGAAGTTGCCTGTGAATGTGGAGTTGGTGGCATGTGAAACCCGCATGTGGAGCATTCGTTTGTGTGGCATGATCAGCAAGATTCATTTCAGTCCTAGGCACTCAAACCTCACTAAGCATAGAGTGTGAAAACTGAGTTTCCTTGAGAGCTGCTTGGAAGCCTGATGGTGTGTGAAGTTAGTGAGCCAAATGGAGTTGTTCTCCCACAGGAACCACTCGGCTGATCCTTCTGCAATATGCCCTTCACCAACATGCAGTGTTTCCTTGATTGAATTAGCTCTCACACCAATATTTGGGTCTAGAGCCTTTGCATTGAGGGCTATCTGAAAATGGCTGTGG
Organism: Ochotona princeps; assembly: GCF_030435755.1. Classification (NCBI taxonomy): domain Eukaryota; kingdom Metazoa; phylum Chordata; class Mammalia; order Lagomorpha; family Ochotonidae; genus Ochotona; species Ochotona princeps. Next base: position 100,201 of record NW_026698960.1, on the reverse strand, counting down.
CGCTGAAGTTGCCTGTGAATGTGGAGTTGGTGGCATGTGAAACCCGCATGTGGAGCATTCGTTTGTGTGGGATGCTGACCAAGCTTCATTTCAGTCCTAGGCACTCAAAGGGCACTAAGCATAGAGTGTGAAAACTGAGTTTCCTTGAGAGCTGCTTGGAAGCCTGATGGTGTGTGAAGTTAGTGAGCCAAATGGAGTTGTTCTCCCACAAGAACCACTCGGCTGATCCTTCTGCAATATGCCCTTCACCAACATGCAGTGTTTCCTTGATTGAATTAGCTCTCACACCAATATTTGCGTCTAGAGCCTTTGCATTGAGGGCTATCTGAAAACGGCTGTGGCTCTGAAGTTGCCTGTGAATGTGGAGTTGGTGGCATGTGAAACCCGCATGTGGAGCATTCGTTTGTGTGGGATGCTCTACCAGGTTCATTCCTAGATAATGCACTCAAAGGGCACTAAGCAGAGAGTGTGAAAACTGAGTTTCCTTGAGAGCTGCGGGAAGCTTGATGGTGTGTGAAGTTAGTGAGCCAAATGGAGTTGTTCTCCCACAAGAACCACTTGGCTGATCCTTCTGCAATATGCCCTTCACCAACATGAAGTGTTTCCTTGATTGAATTAGCTCTCACACCAATATTTGCGTCTAGAGCCTTTGCATTGAGGGCTATCTGAAAATGGCTGTGGCCCTGAAGTTGCCTGTGAATGTGGAGTTGGTTGGCATGTGAAACCCGCATATGGAGCATTCGTTTGTGTGGCATGCTCTACCAGGTTCATTCCTAGATAATGCACTCAAAGGGCACTAAGCATAGAGTGTGAAAACTGAGTTTCCTTGAAGCTGCTTGGAAGCCTGATGGTGTGTGAAGTTAGTGAGCCAAATGGAGTTGTTCTCCCACAAGAACCACTCGGCTGATCCTTCTTCACTATGCCCTTCACCAACATGCAGTGTTTCCTTGATTGAATTAGCTCTCACACCAATATTTTCATCTAGAGCCTTTGCATTGAGGGCTATCTGAAAACGGCTGTGGCGCTGAAGTTGCCTGTGAATGTGGAGTTGGTGGCATGTGAAACCCCCATGTGGAGCACTCGTTTGTGTGGGATGCTCTGCCAGATTCATTCCTAGATAATGCACTCAAAGGGCACTAAGCATAGAGTGTGAAAACTGAGTTTCCTTGAGAGCTGCCTGGAAGCCTGATGGTGTGTGAAGTTAGTGAGCCAAATGGAGTTGTTCTCCCACAAGAACTACTCGGCTGATCCTTCTTCAATATGCTCTTCACGAACATGCAGTGTTTCCTTGATTGAATTAGCTCTCACACCAATATTTTCATCTAGAGCCTTTGCATTGAGGGCTATCTGAAAACGGCTGTGGCGCTGAAGTTGCCTGTGAATGTGGAGTTGGTGGCATGTGAAACCCGCATTTGGAGCATTCGTTTGTGTGGGATGCTCTACCAGGTTCATTCCTAGATAATGCACTCAAAGGGCACTAAGCATAGAGTGTGAAAACTGAGTTTCCTTGAGAGCTGCTTGGAAGCCTGATGGTGTCTGAAGTTAGTGAGCCAAATGGAGTTGTTCTCCCACAAGAACCACTCGGCTGATCCTTCTGCAATATGCCCTTCACCAACATGCAGTGTTTCCTTGATTGAATTAGCTCTCACACCAATATTTACGTCTAGAGCCTTTGCATTGGGGGCTATCTGAAAACGGCTGTGGCTCTGAAGTTGCCTGTGAATGTGGAGTTGGTGGCATGTGAAACCCGCATGTGGAGCATTCGTTTGTGTGGGATGCTCTACCAGGTTCTTTCCTAGATAATGCACTCAAAGGGCACTAAGCATAGAGTGTGAAAACTGAGTTTCCTTGAGAGCTGCCTGGAAGCCTGATGGTGTGTGAAGTTAGTGAGCCAAATGGAGTTGTTCTCCCACAAGAACCACTCGGCTGATCCTTCTTCAATATGCCCTTCACCAACATGCAGTGTTTCCTTGATTGAATTAGCTCTCACACCAATATTTTCATCTAGAGCCTTTGCATTGAGGGCTATCTGAAACGGCTGTGGCGCTGAAGTTGCCTGTGAATGTGGAGTTGTTGACATGTGAAACCTGCATGTGGAGCATTCGTTTGTGTGGGATGCTCTACCAGGTTCATTCCTACATAATGCACTCAAAGGTCACTAGGCATAGAGTGTGAAAGCTGAGTTTCCTTGAGAGCTGCTTGGAAGCCTGATGGTGTGTGAAGTTAGTGAGCCAAATGGACTTGTTCTCTCACAAGAACCACTCGGCTGATTCTTCTTCAATATGCCCTTCACCAACATGCAGTGTTTCCTTGATTGAATTAGCTCTCACACCAATATTTGCGTCTAGAGCCTTTGCATTGAGGGCTATCTGAAAACGGCTGTGGCGCTGAAGTTGCCTGTGAATGTGGAGTTGGTGGCATGTGAAACCCGCATGTGGAGCATTCGTTTGTGTGGCATGATCAGCAAGATTCATTTCAGTCCTAGGCACTCAAACCTCACTAAGCATAGAGTGTGAAAACTGAGTTTCCTTGAGAGCTGCTTGGAAGCCTGATGGTGTGTGAAGTTAGTGAGCCAAATGGAGTTGTTCTCCCACAAGAACCACTCGGCTGATCCTTCTTCAATATGCCCTTCACCAACATGCAGTGTTTCCTTGATTGAATTAGCTCTCACACCAATATTTGCGTCTAGAGCCTTTGCATTGAGGGCTATCTGAAAACGGCTGTGGCCCTGAAGTTGCCTGTGAATGTGGAGTTGGTGGCATGTGAAACCCGCATGTGGAGCATTCGTTTGTGTGGGATGCTCTACCAGGTTCATTCCTAGATAATGCACTCAAAGGGCACTAAGCATAGAGTGTGAAAACTGAGTTTCCTTGAGAGCTGCTTGGAAGCCTGATGGTGTGTGAAGTTAGTGAGCCAAATGGAGTTGTTCTCCCACAAGAACTACTCGGCTGATCCTTCTTCAATATGCCCTTCACCAACATGCAGTGTTTCCATGATTGAATTAGATCTCACACCAATATTTGCGTCTAGAGCCTTTGCATTGAGGGCTATCTGAAAATGGCTGTGGCGCTGAAGTTGCCTGTGAATGTGGAGTTGGTGGCATGTGAAACCCGCATGTGGAGCATTCGTTTGTGTGGGATGCTCTACCAGGTTCATTCCTAGATAATGCACTCAAAGGGCACTAAGCAGAGAGTGTGAAAACTGAGTTTCCTTGAGAGCTGCGGGAAGCTTGATGGTGTGTGAAGTTAGTGAGCCAAATGGAGTTGTTCTCCCACAAGAACCACTTGGCTGATCCTTCTGCAATATGCCCTTCACCAACATGAAGTGTTTCCTTGATTGAATTAGCTCTCACACCAATATTTGCGTCTAGAGCCTTTGCATTGAGGGCTATCTGAAAATGGCTGTGGCCCTGAAGTTGCCTGTGAATGTGGAGTTGGTTGGCATGTGAAACCCGCATATGGAGCATTCGTTTGTGTGGCATGCTCTACCAGGTTCATTCCTAGATAATGCACTCAAAGGGCACTAAGCATAGAGTGTGAAAACTGAGTTTCCTTGAAGCTGCTTGGAAGCCTGATGGTGTGTGAAGTTAGTGAGCCAAATGGAGTTGTTCTCCCACAAGAACCACTCGGCTGATCCTTCTTCACTATGCCCTTCACCAACATGCAGTGTTTCCTTGATTGAATTAGCTCTCACACAAATATTTTCATCTAGAGCCTTTGCATTGAGGGCTATCTGAAAACGGCTGTGGCGCTGAAGTTGCCTGTGAATGTGGAGTTGGTGGCATGTGAAACCCCCATGTGGAGCACTCGTTTGTGTGGGATGCTCTGCCAGATTCATTCCTAGATAATGCACTCAAAGGGCACTAAGCATAGAGTGTGAAAACTGAGTTTCCTTGAGAGCTGCCTGGAAGCCTGATGGTGTGTGAAGTTAGTGAGCCAAATGGAGTTGTTCTCCCACAAGAACTACTCGGCTGATCCTTCTTCAATATGCTCTTCACGAACATGCAGTGTTTCCTTGATTGAATTAGCTCTCACACCAATATTTTCATCTAGAGCCTTTGCATTGAGGGCTATCTGAAAACGGCTGTGGCGCTGAAGTTGCCTGTGAATGTGGAGTTGGTGGCATGTGAAACCCGCATTTGGAGCATTCGTTTGTGTGGGATGCTCTACCAGGTTCATTCCTAGATAATGCACTCAAAGGGCACTAAGCATAGAGTGTGAAAACTGAGTTTCCTTGAGAGCTGCTTGGAAGCCTGATGGTGTCTGAAGTTAGTGAGCCAAATGGAGTTGTTCTCCCACAAGAACCACTCGGCTGATCCTTCTGCAATATGCCCTTCACCAACATGCAGTGTTTCCTTGATTGAATTAGCTCTCACACCAATATTTACGTCTAGAGCCTTTGCATTGGGGGCTATCTGAAAACGGCTGTGGCTCTGAAGTTGCCTGTGAATGTGGAGTTGGTGGCATGTGAAACCCGCATGTGGAGCATTCGTTTGTGTGGGATGCTCTACCAGGTTCTTTCCTAGATAATGCACTCAAAGGGCACTAAGCATAGAGTGTGAAAACTGAGTTTCCTTGAGAGCTGCCTGGAAGCCTGATGGTGTGTGAAGTTAGTGAGCCAAATGGAGTTGTTCTCCCACAAGAACCACTCGGCTGATCCTTCTTCAATATGCCCTTCACCAACATGCAGTGTTTCCTTGATTGAATTAGCTCTCACACCAATATTTTCATCTAGAGCCTTTGCATTGAGGGCTATCTGAAAACGGCTGTGGCGCTGAAGTTGCCTGTGAATGTGGAGTTGTTGACATGTGAAACCTGCATGTGGAGCATTCGTTTGTGTGGGATGCTCTACCAGGTTCATTCCTACATAATGCACTCAAAGGTCACTAGGCATAGAGTGTGAAAGCTGAGTTTCCTTGAGAGCTGCTTGGAAGCCTGATGGTGTGTGAAGTTAGTGAGCCAAATGGACTTGTTCTCTCACAAGAACCACTCGGCTGATTCTTCTTCAATATGCCCTTCACCAACATGCAGTGTTTCCTTGATTGAATTAGCTCTCACACCAATATTTGCGTCTAGAGCCTTTGCATTGAGGGCTATCTGAAAACGGCTGTGGCGCTGAAGTTGCCTGTGAATGTGGAGTTGGTGGCATGTGAAACCCGCATGTGGAGCATTCGTTTGTGTGGCATGATCAGCAAGATTCATTTCAGTCCTAGGCACTCAAACCTCACTAAGCATAGAGTGTGAAAACTGAGTTTCCTTGAGAGCTGCTTGGAAGCCTGATGGTGTGTGAAGTTAGTGAGCCAAATGGAGTTGTTCTCCCACAAGAACCACTCGGCTGATCCTTCTTCAATATGCCCTTCACCAACATGCAGTGTTTCCTTGATTGAATTAGCTCTCACACCAATATTTGCGTCTAGAGCCTTTGCATTGAGGGCTATCTGAAAACGGCTGTGGCCCTGAAGTTGCCTGTGAATGTGGAGTTGGTGGCATGTGAAACCCGCATGTGGAGCATTCGTTTGTGTGGGATGCTCTACCAGGTTCATTCCTAGATAATGCACTCAAAGGGCACTAAGCATAGAGTGTGAAAACTGAGTTTCCTTGAGAGCTGCTTGGAAGCCTGATGGTGTGTGAAGTTAGTGAGCCAAATGGAGTTGTTCTCCCACAAGAACTACTCGGCTGATCCTTCTTCAATATGCCCTTCACCAACATGCAGTGTTTCCATGATTGAATTAGATCTCACACCAATATTTGCGTCTAGAGCCTTTGCATTGAGGGCTATCTGAAAACGGCTGTGGCGCTGAAGTTGCCTGTGAATGTGGAGTTGGTGGCATGTGAAACCCGCATGTGGAGCATTCGTTTGTGTGGCATGATCAGCAAGATTCATTTCAGTCCTAGGCACTCAAACCTCACTAAGCATAGAGTGTGAAAACTGAGTTTCCTTGAGAGCTGCTTGGAAGCCTGATGGTGTATGAAGTTAGTGAGCCAAATGGAGTTGTTCTCCCACAAGAACCACTCGGCGGATCCTTCTTCAATATGCCCTTCACCAACATGCAGTGTTTCCTTGATTGAATTAGCTCTCACACCAATATTTGCGTCTAGAGCCTTTGCATTGAGGGCTATCTGAAAACGGCTGTGGCCCTGAAGTTGCCTGTGAATGTGGAGTTGGTGGCATGTGAAACCCGCATGTGGAGCATTCGTTTGTGTGGGATGCTGACCAAGCTTCATTTCAGTCATAGGCACTCAACGGGCACTAAGCATAGAGTGTGAAAACTGAGTTTCCTTGAGAGCTGCTTGGATGCCTGATGGTGTGTGAAGTTAGTGAGCCAAATGGAGTTGTTCTCCACAAGAACCACTCAGCTGATCCTTCTGCAATATGCCCTTCACCAACATGCAGTGTTTCCTTGATTGAATTAGCTCTCACACCAATATTTGAGTTTAGAGCCTTTTCATTGAGGGCTATCTGAAAACGGCTGTGGCGCTGAAGTTGCCTGTGAATGTGGAGTTGGTGGCATGTGAAACCCGCAAGTGGAGCATTCGTTTGTGTGGGATGCTCTACCAGGTTCATTCCTAGATAATGCACTCAAAGGTCACAAAGCATAGAGTGTGAAAGCTGAGTTTCCTTGAGAGCTGCTTGGAAGCCTGATGGTTTGTGAAGTTAGTGAGCCAAATGGACTTGTTCTCTCACAAGAACCACTCGGCTGATTCTTCTTCAATATGCCCTTCACCAACATGCAGTGTTTCCTTGATTGAATTAGCTCTCACACCAATAATTGCGTCTAGAGCCTTTGCATTGAGAGCTATCTGAAAACGGCTGTGGCTCTGAAGTTGCCTGTGAATGTGGAGTTGGTGGCATGTGAAACCCGCATGTGGAGCATTCGTTTGTGTGGGATGCTCTACCAGGTTCATTCCTAGATAATGCACTCAAAGGGCACTAAGCATACAGTGTGAAAACTGAGTTTCCTTGAGAGCTGCTTGGAAGCCTGATGGTGTGTGAAGTTAGTGAGCCAAATGGAGTTGTTCTCCCACAAGAACCACTCGGCTGATCCTTCTTCAATATGCCCTTCACCAACATGCTCTGTTTCCTTGATTGAATTAGCTCTCACACCAATATTTGCGTGTAGAGCCTTTGCATTGAGGGCTATCTGAAAACGGCTGTGGCGCTGAAGTTGCCTGTGAATGTGGAGTTGGTGGCATGTGAAACCCGCATGTGGAGCATTCGTTTGTGTGGGATGCTCACCAAGCTTCATTTCAGTCGTAGGCACTCAAAGGGCACTAAGCATAGAGTGTGAAAACTGAGTTTCCTTGAGAGCTGCTTGGAAGCCTGATAGTGTGTGAAGTTAGTGAGCCAAATGGAGTTGTTCTCCCACAAGAACCACTCGGCTGATCCTTCTGCAATATGCCCTTCACCAACATGCAGTGTTTCCTTGATTGAATTAGCTCTCACACCAATATTTGCGTCTAGAGCCTTTGCATTGAGGGCTATCTGAAAACGGCTGTGGCGCTGAAGTTGCCTGTGAATGTGGAGTTGGTGGCATGTGAAACCCGCATGTGGAGCATTCGTTTGTGTGGCATGATCAGCAAGATTCATTTCAGTCCTAGGCACTCAAAGGGCACTAAGCATAGAGTGTGAAAACTGAGTTTCCTTGAGAGCTGCCGGAAAGCCTGATGGTGTGTGAAGTTAGTGAGCCAAATGGAGTTGTTCTCCCACAAGAACCACTCGGCTGATCCTTCTTCAATATGCCCTTCACCAACATGCAGTGTTTCCATGATTGAATTAGCTCTCACACCAATATTTGCGTCTAGAGCCTTTGCATTGACGGCTATCTGAAAACGGCTGTGGCGCTGAAGTTGCCTGTGAATGTGGAGTTGGTGGCATGTGAAACCCGCATGTGGAGCATTCGTTTGTGTGGCATGCTCAGCAAGATTCATTTCAGTCCTAGGCACTCAAACCTCACTAAGCATAGAGTGTGAAAACTGAGTTTCCTTGAGAGCTGCTTGGAAGCCTGATGGTGTGTGAAGTTAGTGAGCCAAATGGACTTGTTCTCCACAAGAACCACTCAGCTGATCCTTCTGCAATCTGCACTTCACCAACATGCAGTGTTTCCTTGATTGAATTAGCTCTCACACCAATATTTGAGTCTAGAGGCTTTTCATTGAGGGCTATCTGAAAACGGCTGTGGCGCTGAAGTTGCCTGTGAATGTGGAGTTGGTGGCATGTGAAACCCGCAAGTGGAGCATTCGTTTGTGTGGGATGCTCTACCAGGTTCATTCCTACATAATGCACTCAAAGGTCACTAAGCATAGAGTGTGAAAGCTGAGTTTCCTTGAGAGCTGCTTGGAAGCCTGATGGTTTGTGAAGTTAGTGAGCCAAATGGACTTGTTCTCTCACAAGAACCACTCGGCTGATTCTTCTTCAATATGCCCTTCACCAACATGCACTGTTTCCTTGATTGAATTAGCTCTCACACCAATAATTGCGTCTAGAGCCTTTGCATTGAGAGCTATCTGAAAACGGCTGTGGCTCTGAAGTTGCCTGTGAATGTGGAGTTGGTGGCATGTGAAACCCGCATGTGGAGCATTCGTTTGTGTGGCATGCTCACCAAGCTTCATTTCAGTCGTAGGCACTCAAAGGGCACTAAGCATAGAGTGTGAAAACTGAGTTTCCTTGAGAGCTGCTTGGAAGCCTGATGGTGTGTGAAGTTAGTGAGCCAAATGGAGTTGTTCTCCCACAAGAACCACTCGGCTGATCCTTCTGCAATATGCCCTTCACCAACATGCAGTGTTTCCTTGATTGAATTAGCTCTCACACCAATATTTTCATCTAGAGCCTTTGCATTGAGGGCTATCTGAAAACGGCTGTGGCGCTGAAGTTGCCTGTGAATGTGGAGTTGGTGGCATGTGAAACCCGCATGTGGAGCATTCGTTTGTGTGGGATGCTCTACCAGGGTCATTCCTAGATAATGCACTCAAAGGGCACTAAGCATAGAGTGTGAAAGCTGAGTTTCCTTGAGAGCTGCTTGGAAGCCTGATGGTGTGTGAAGTTAGTGAGCCAAATGGACTTGTTCTCTCACAAGAACCACTCGGCTGATTCTTCTTCAATATGCCATTCACCAACATGCAGTGTTTCCTTGATTGAATTAGCTCTCACACCAATATTTGCGTCTAGAGCCTTTGCATTGAGAGCTATCTGAAAACGGCTGTGGCCCTGAAGTTGCCTGTGAATGTGGAGTTGGTGGCATGTGAAACCCGCATGTGGAGCATTCGTTTGTGTGGCATGATCAGCAAGATTCATTTCACTCCTAGGCACTCAAAGGGCACTAAGCATAGAGTGTGAAAACTGAGTTTCCTTGAGAGCTGCTTGGAAGCCTGATAGTGTGTGAAGTTAGTGAGCCAAATGGAGTTGTTCTCCCACAAGAACGACTGAGCTGACCCTTCTTCAATATGCCCTTCACCAACATGCACTGTTTCCTTGATTGAATTAGCTCTCACACCAATATTTGCGTCTAGAGCCTTTGCATTGAGGGCTATCTGAAAACGGCTGTGGCGCTGAAGTTGCCTGTGAATGTGGAGTTGGTGGCATGTGAAACCCGCATGTGGAGCATTCGTTTGTGTGGGATGCTCACCAAGCTTCATTTCAGTCCTAGGCACGCAAAGGGCACTAAGCATAGAGAGTGAAAACTGAGTTTCCTTGAGAGCTGCTTGGAAGCCTGATGGTGTGTGAAGTGAGTGAGCCAAATGGAGTTGTTCTCCCACAAGAACCACTCGGCTGATCCTTCTTCAATATGCCCTTCACCAACATGCAGTGTTTCCTTGATTGAATTAGCTCTCACACCAATATTTGCATCTAGAGCCTTTGCATTGAGGGCTATCTGAAAACGGTTGTGGCGCTGAAGTTGCCTGTGAATGTGGAGTTGGTGGCATGTGAAACCCGCATGTGGAGCATTCGTTTGTGTGGGATGCTCTACCAGGTTCATTTCTAGATAATGCACTCAAAGGGCACTAAGCATAGAGAGTGAAAACTGAGTTTCCTTGAGAGCTGCTTGGAAGCCTGATGGTGTGTGAAGTTAGTGAGCCAAATGGAGTTGTTCTCCCACAAGAACCACTCGGCTGATCCTTCTTCAATATGCCCTTAACCAACATGCAGTGTTTCCTTGATTGAATTAGCTCTCACACCAATATTTGCGTCTAGAGCCTTTACATTGACGGCTATCTGAAAACGGCTGTGTCCCTGAAGTTGCCTGTGAATGTGAAGTTGGTGGCATGTGAAACCCGCATGTGGAGCATTCATTTGTGTGGGATGCTCTACCAGGTTCATTCCTAGATAATGCACTCAAAGGGCACTAAGCATAGAGTGTGAAAGCTGAGTTTCCTTGAGAGCTGCTTGGAAGCCTGATGGTGTGTGAAGTTAGTGAGCCAAATGGACTTGTTCTCTCACAAGAACCACTCGGCTGATTCTTCTTCAATATGCCCTTCACCAACATGCAGTGTTTCCTTGATTGAATTAGCTCTCACACCAATATTTGCGTCTAGAGCCTTTGCATTGAGAGCTATCTGAAAACGGCTGTGGCCCTGAAGTTGCCTGTGAATGTGGAGTTGGTGGCATGTGAAACCCGCATGTGGAGCATTCGTTTGTGTGGCATGATCAGCAAGATTCATTTCACTCCTAGGCACTCAAAGGGCACTAAGCATAGAGTGTGAAAACTGAGTTTCCTTGAGAGCTGCTTGGAAGCCTGATAGTGTGTGAAGTTAGTGAGCCAAATGGAGTTGTTCTCCCACAAGAACCCCTGAGCTGACCCTTCTTCAATATGCCCTTCACCAACATGCACTGTTTCCTTGATTGAATTAGCTCTCACACCAATATTTGCGTCTAGAGCCTTTGCATTGAGGGCTATCTGAAAACGGCTGTGGCGCTGAAGTTGCCTGTGAATGTGGAGTAGGTGGCATGTGAAACCCGCATGTGGAGCATTCGTTTGTGTGGGATGCTCACCAAGCTTCATTTCAGTTGTAGGCACTCAAAGGGCACTAAGCATAGAGAGTGAAAACTGAGTTTCCTTGAGAGCTGCTTGGAAGCCTGATGGTGTGTGAAGTGAGTGAGCCAAATGGAGTTGTTCTCCCACAAGAACCACTCGGCTGATCCTTCTGCAATATGCCCTTCACCAACATGCAGTGTTTCCTTGATTGAATTAGCTCTCACACCAATATTTTCATCTAGAGCCTTTGCATTGAGGGCTATCTGAAAACGGCTGAGGCGCTGAAGTTGCCTGTGAATGTGGAGTTGGTGGCATGTGAAACCCGCATGTGGAGCATTCGTTTGTGTGGGATGCTCTACCAGGGTCATTCCTAGATAATGCACTCAAAGGGCACTAAGCATAGAGTGTGAAAGCTGAGTTTCCTTGAGAGCTGCTTGGAAGCCTGATGGTGTGTGAATTTAGTGAGCCAAATGGACTTGTTCTCTCACAAGAACCACTCGGCTGATTCTTCTTCAATATGCCCTTCACCAACATGCAGTGTTTCCTTGATTGAATTAGCTCTCACACCAATATTTGCATCTAGAGCCTTTGCATTGAGAGCTATCTGAAAACGGCTGTGGCCCTGAAGTTGCCTGTGAATGTGGAGTTGGTGGCATGTGAAACCCGCATGTGGAGCATTCGTTTGTGTGGCATGATCAGCAAGATTCATTTCACTCCTAGGCACTCAAAGGGCACTAAGCATAGAGTGTGAAAACTGAGTTTCCTTGAGAGCTGCTTGGAAGCCTGATAGTGTGTGAAGTTAGTGAGCCAAATGGAGTTGTTCTCCCACAAGAACGACTGAGCTGACCCTTCTTCAATATGCCCTTCACCAACATGCACTGTTTCCTTGATTGAATTAGCTCTCACACCAATATTTGCGTCTAGAGCCTTTGCATTGAGGGCTATCTGAAAACGGCTGTGGCGCTGAAGTTGCCTGTGAATGTGGAGTTGGTGGCATGTGAAACCCGCATTTGGAGCATTCGTTTGTGTGGGATGCTCTACCAGGTTCTTTCCTAGATAATGCACTCAAAGGGCACTAAGCATAGAGAGTGAAAACTGAGTTTCCTTGAGAGCTGCTTGGAAGCCTGATGGTGTGTGAAGTGAGTGAGCCAAATGGAGTTGTTCTCCCACAAGAACCACTCGGCTGATCCTTCTTCAATATGCCCTTAACCAACATGCAGTGTTTCCTTGATTGAATTAGCTCTCACACCAATATTTGCATCTAGAGCCTTTGCATTGAGGGCTATCTGAAAACGGTTGTGGCGCTGAAGTTGCCTGTGAATGTGGAGTTGGTGGCATGTGAAACCCGCATGTGGAGCATTCGTTTGTGTGGGATGCTCTACCAGGTTCATTTCTAGATAATGCACTCAAAGGGCACTAAGCATAGAGAGTGAAAACTGAGTTTCCTTGAGAGCTGCTTGGAAGCCTGATGGTGTGTGAAGTTAGTGAGCCAAATGGAGTTGTTCTCCCACAAGAACCACTCGGCTGATCCTTCTTCAATATGCCCTTAACCAACATGCAGTGTTTCCTTGATTGAATTAGCTCTCACACCAATATTTGCGTCTAGAGCCTTTGCATTGAGGGTTATCTAAAAATGGCTGTGGCGCTGAAGTTGCCTGTGAATGTGGAGTTGGTGGCATGTGAAACCCGCATGTGGAGCATTCGTTTGTGTGGGATGCTCTGCCAGATTCATTCCTAGATAATGCACTCAAAGGGCACTAAGCATAGAGTGTGAAAACTGAGTTTCCTTGAGAGCTGCTTGGAAGCCTGATGGTGTGTGAAGTTAGTGAGCCAAATGGAGTTGTTCTCCCACAAGAACCACTCAGCGGATCCTTCTTCAATATGCCCTTCACCAACATGCAGTGTTTCCTTGATTGAATTAGCTCTCACACCAATATTTGCGTCTAGAGCCTTTGCATTGAGGGCTATCTGAAAACGGCTGTGGCGCTGAAGTTGCCTGTGAATGTGGAGTAGGTGGCATGTGAAACCCGCATGTGGAGCATTCGTTTGTGTGGCGTGCTCAGCAAGATGCATTTCAGTCCTAGGCACTCAAAGGGCACTAAGCATAGAGTGTGAAAACTGAGTTTCCTTGAGAGCTGCTTGGAAGCCTGATGGTGTGTGAAGTTAGTGAGCCAAATGGAGTTGTTCTCCCACAAGAACCACTCGGCTGATTCTTCTTCAATATGCCCTTCACCAACATGCAGTGTTTCCTTGATTGAATTAGCTCTCACACCAATATTTGCGTCTAGAGCCTTTGCATTGAGGGCTATCTGAAAACGGCTGTGGCGCTGAAGTTGCCTGTGAATGTGGAGTTGGTGGCATGTGAAACCCGCATGTGGAGCATTCGTTTGTGTGGCATGCTCAGCTAGATTCATTTTAGTCCTAGGCACTCAAAGAGCACTAAGCATAGAGTGTGAAAACTGAGTTTCCTTGAGAGCTGCTTGGAAGCCTGATGGTGTTTGAAGTGAGTGAGCCAAATGGAGTTGTTCTCCCACAAGAACCACTCGGCTGATCCTTCTTCAATATGCCCTTCACCAACATGCAGTGTTTCCTTGATTGAATTAGCTCTCACACCAATATTTGCGTCTAGAGCCTTTGCATTGAGGGCTATCTGAAAACGGTTGTGGCGCTGAAGTTGCCTGTGAATGTGGAGTTGGTGGCATGTGAAACCCGCATGTGGAGCATTCGTTTGTGTGGGATGCTCTACAAGGTTCATTTCAGTCCTAGGCACTCAAAGGGCACTAAGCATAGAGTGTCAAAACTGAGTTTCCTTGAGAGCTGCTTGGAAGCCTGATGGTGTGTGAAGTGAGTGAGCCAAATGGAGTTGCTCTCAAACAAGAACCACTCGGCTGATTCCTGTACAATATGCCCTTCAGCAACATGCAGTGTTTCCTTGATTGAATTAGCTCTCACACCAATATTTTCACCTAGAGCCTTTGCATTGAGAGCTATCTGAAAACGGCTGTGGCGCTGAAGTTGCCTGTGAATGTGGAGTTGGTGGCATGTGAAACCCGCAGGTGGAGCATTCGTTTGTGTGGGATGCTCTACCAGGTTCATTCCTAGATAATGCACTCAAAGGGCACTAAGCATAGAGTGTGAAAGCTGAGTTTCCTTGAGAGCTGCTTGGAAGCCTGATGGTGTATGAGGTTAGTGAGCCAAATGGAGTTGTTTTCCCACAAGAAGCACTCGGCTGATCCTTCTTCAATATGCCCTTCACCAACATGCAGTGTTTCCTTGATTGAATTAGCTCTCACACAAATATTTGCGTCTAGAGCCTTTGCATTGAGGGCTATCTGAAAACGGCTGTGGCGCTGAAGTTGCCTGTGAATGTGGAGTTGGTGGCTTGTGAAACCCGCATGTGGAGCATTCGTTTGTGTGGCATGATCAGCAAGATTCATTTCAGTCCTAGGCACTCAAAGGGCACTAAGCATAGAGTGTGAAAACTGAGTTTCCTTGAGAGCTGCTTGGAAGCCTGATGGTGTGTGAAGTTAGTGAGCCAAATGGAGTTGTTCTCCCACAAGAACCACTCGGCTGATCCTTCTGCAATATGCCCTTCACCAACATGCAGTGTTTCCTTGATTGAATTAGCTCTCACACCAATATTTTCATCTAGAGCCTTTGCATTGAGAGCTATCTGAAAACGGCTGTGGCGCTGAAGTTGCCTGTGAATGTGGAGTTGGTGGCATGTGAAACCCGCATGTGGAGCATTCGTTTGTGTGGGATGCTCTACCAGGTTCATTCCTAGATAATGCACTCAAAGGGCACTAAGCATAGAGTGTGAAAGCTGAGTTTCCTTGAGAGCTGCTTGGAAGCCTGATGGTGTGTGAAGTTGGTGAGCCAAATGGACTTGTTCTCCCACAAGAACCACTCGGCTGATCCTTCTGCAATATGCCCTTCACCAACATGCAGTGTTTCCTTGATTGAATTAGCTCTCACACCAATATTTGCGTCTAGAGCCTTTGCATTGAGAGCTATCTGAAAACGGCTGTGGCCCTGAAGTTGCCTGTGAATGTGGAGTTGGTGGCATGTGAAACCCGCATGTGGAGCATTCGTTTGTGTGGCATGATCAGCAAGATTCATTTCAGTCCTAGGCACTCAAAGGGCACTAAGCATAGAGTGTGAAAACTGAGTTTCCTTGAGAGCTGCTTGGAAGCCTGATGGTGTGTGAAGTTAGTGAGCCAAATGGAGTTGTTCTCCCACAAGAACCCCTGAGCTGACCCTTCTTCAATATGCCCTTCACCAACATGCACTGTTTCCTTGATTGAATTAGCTCTCACACCAATATTTGCGTCTAGAGCCTTTGCATTGAGGGCTATCTGAAAACGGCTGTGGCGCTGAAGTTGCCTGTGAATGTGGAGTTGGTGGCATGTGAAACCCGCATGTGGAGCATTCGTTTGTGTGGCATGCTCAGCTAGATTCATTTTAGTCCTAGGCACTCAAAGGGCACTAAGCATAGAGTGTGAAAACTGAGTTTCCTTGAGAGCTGCTTGGAAGCCTGATGGTGTGTGAAGTGAGTGAGCCAAATGGAGTTGTTTTCCCACAAGAACCACTCGGCTGATCCTTCTTCAATATGCCCTTCACCAACATGCAGTGTTTCCTTGATTGAATTAGCTCTCACACCAATATTTGCGTCTAGAGCCTTTGCATTGAGGGCTATCTGAAAACGGCTGTGGCTCTGAAGTTGCCTGTGAATGTGGAGTTGGTGGCTTGTGAAACCCGCATGTGGAGCATTCGTTTGTGTGGCATGATCAGCAAGATTCATTACAGTCCTAGGCACTCAAAGGGCACTAAGCATAGAGTGTGAAAACTGAGTTTCCTTGAGAGCTGCTTGGAAGCCTGATGGTGTGTGAAGCTAGTGAGCCAAATGGAGTTGTTCTCCCACAAGAGCCACTCGGCTGATCCTTCTGCAATATGCCCTTCACCAACATGCTCTGTTTCCTTGATTGAATTAGCTCTCACACCAATATTTTCATCTAGAGCCTTTGCATTCAGGGTTATCTGAAAATGGCTGTGGCGCTGAAGTTGCCTGTGAATGTGGAGTTGGTGGCATGTGAAACCCGCATGTGGAGCATTCGTTTGTGTGGGATGCTCTGCCAGATTCATTCCTAGATAATGCACTCAAAGGGCACTAAGCATAGAGTGTGAAAGCTGAGTTTCCTTGAGAGCTGCTTGGGAGCCTGATGGTGTGTGAAGTTAGTGAGCCAAATGGAGTTGTTCTCCCACAAGAACCACTCAGCGGATCCTTCTACAATATGCCCTTCACCAACATGCAGTGTTTCCTTGATTGAATTAGCTCTCACACCAATATTTGCGTCTAGAGCCTTTGCATTGAGGGCTATCTGAAAACGGCTGTGGCGCTGAAGTTGCCTGTGAATGTGGAGTAGGTGGCATGTGAAACCCGCATGTGGAGCATTCGTTTGTGTGGTGTGCTCTGCCAGATTCATTTCAGTCCTAGGCACTCAAAGGGCACTAAGCATAGAGTGTGAAAACTGAGTTTCCTTGAGAGCTGCTTGGAAGCCTGATGGTGTGTGAAGTTAGTGAGCCAAATGGAGTTGTTCTCCCACAAGAACCACTCGGCTGATCCTTCTTCAATATGCCCTTCACCAACATGCAGTGTTTCCTTGATTGAATTAGCTCTCACACCAATATTTGCGTCTAGAGCCTTTGCATTGAGGGCTATCTGAAAACGGTTGTGGCGCTGAAGTTGCCTGTGAATGTGGAGTTGGTGGCATGTGAAACCCGCATGTGGAGCATTCGTTTGTGTGGGATGCTCACCAAGCTTCATTTCAGTACTAGGCACTCAAAGGGCACTAAGCATAGAGTGTGAAAACTGAGTTTCCTTGAGAGCTGCTTGGAAGCCTGATGGTGTGTGAAGTTAGTGAGCCAAATGGAGTTGTTCTCCCACAAGAACCACTCGGCTGATCCTTCTGCAATATGCCCTTCACCAACATGCAGTGTTTCCTTGATTGAATTAGCTCTCACACCAATATTTTCACCTAGAGCCTTTGCATTGAGAGCTATCTGAAAACGGCTGTGGCGCTGAAGTTGCCTGTGAATGTGGAGTTGGTGGCATGTGAAACCCGCATGTGGAGCATTCGTTTGTGTGGGATGCTCTACCAGGTTCATTCCTAGATAATGCACTCAAAGGGCACTAAGCATAGAGTGTGAAAGCTGAGTTTCCTTGAGAGCTGCTTGGAAGCCTGATGGTGTGTGAAGTTAGTGAGCCAAATGGACTTGTTCTCCCACAAGAACCACTCGGCTGTTCCTTCTGCAATATGCCCTTCACCAACATGCAGTGTTTCCTTGATTGAATTAGCTCTCACACCAATATTTGCATCTAGAGCCTTTGCATTGAGAGCTATCTGAAAACGGCTGTGGCCCTGAAGTTGCCTGTGAATGTGGAGTTGGTGGCTTGTGAAACCCGCATGTGGAGCATTCGTTTGTGTGGCATGATCAGCAAGATTCATTTCAGTCCTAGGCACTCAAAGGGCACTAAGCATAGAATGTGAAAACTGAGTTTCCTTGAGAGCTGCTTGGAAGCCTGATGGTGTGTGAAGTTAGTGAGCCAAATGGAGTTGTTCTCCCACAAGAACCCCTGAGCTGACCCTTCTTCAATATGCCCTTCACCAACATGCACTGTTTCCTTGATTGAATTAGCTCTCACACCAATATTTGCGTCTAGAGCCTTTGCATTGAGGGCTATCTGAAAACGGCTGTGGCGCTGAAGTTGCCTGTGAATGTGGAGTTGGTGGCATGTGAAACCCGCATGTGGAGCATTCGTTTGTGTGGCATGCTCAGTTAGATTCATTTTAGTCCTAGGCACTCAAAGGGCACTAAGCATAGAGTGTGAAAACTGAGTTTCCTTGAGAGCTGCTTGGAAGCCTGATGGTGTGTGAAGTGAGTGAGCCTAATGGAGTTGTTTTCCCACAAGAACCACTCGGCTGATCCTTCTTCAATATGCCCTTCACCAACATGCAGTGTTTCCTTGATTGAATTAGCTCTCACACAAATATTTGCGTCTAGAGCCTTTGCATTGAGGGCTATCTGAAAACGGCTGTGGCTCTGAAGTTGCCTGTGAATGTGGAGTTGGTGGCTTGTGAAACCCGCATGTGGAGCATTCGTTTGTGTGGCATGATCAGCAAGATTCATTTCAGTCCTAGGCACTCAAAGGGCACTAAGCATAGAGTGTGAAAACTGAGTTTCCTTGAGAGCTGCTTGGGAGCCTGATGGTGTGTGAAGTTAGTGAGCCAAATGGAGTTGTTCTCCCACAAGAACCACTCAGCGGATCCTTCTACAATATGCCCTTCACCAACATGCAGTGTTTCCTTGATTGAATTAGCTCTCACACCAATATTTGCGTCTAGAGCCTTTGCATTGAGGGCTATCTGAAAACGGCTGTGGCGCTGAAGTTGCCTGTGAATGTGGAGTAGGTGGCATGTGAAACCCGCATGTGGAGCATTCGTTTGTGTGGCGTGCTCTGCCAGATTCATTTCAGTCCTAGGCACTCAAAGGGCACTAAGCATAGAGTGTGAAAACTGAGTTTCCTTGAGAGCTGCTTGGAAGCCTGATGGTGTGTGAAGTTAGTGAGCCAAATGGAGTTGTTCTCCCACAAGAACCACTCGGCTGATCCTTCTTCAATATGCCCTTCACCAACATGCAGTGTTTCCTTGATTGAATTAGCTCTCACACCAATATTTGCGTCTAGAGCCTTTGCATTGAGGGCTATCTGAAAACGGTTGTGGCGCTGAAGTTGCCTGTGAATGTGGAGTTGGTGGCATGTGAAACCCGCATGTGGAGCATTCGTTTGTGTGGGATGCTCACCAAGCTTCATTTCAGTACTAGGCACTCAAAGGGCACTAAGCATAGAGTGTGAAAACTGAGTTTCCTTGAGAGCTGCTTGGAAGCCTGATGGTGTGTGAAGTTAGTGAGCCAAATGGAGTTGTTCTCCCACAAGAACCACTCGGCTGATCCTTCTGCAATATGCCCTTCACCAACATGCAGTGTTTCCTTGATTGAATTAGCTCTCACACCAATATTTTGCATCTAGAGCCTTTGCATTGAGAGCTATCTGAAAACGGCTGTGGCGCTGAAGTTGCCTGTGAATGTGGAGTTGGTGGCATGTGAAACCCGCATGTGGAGCATTCGTTTGTGTGGGATGCTCTACCAGGTTCATTCCTAGATAATGCACTCAAAGGGCACTAAGCATAGAGTGTGAAAGCTGAGTTTCCTTGAGAGCTGCTTGGAAGCCTGATGGTGTGTGAAGTTAGTGAGCCAAATGGACTTGTTCTCCCACAAGAACCACTCGGCTGTTCCTTCTGCAATATGCCCTTCACCAACATGCAGTGTTTCCTTGATTGAATTAGCTCTCACACCAATATTTGCATCTAGAGCCTTTGCATTGAGAGCTATCTGAAAACGGCTGTGGCCCTGAAGTTGCCTGTGAATGTGGAGTTGGTGGCTTGTGAAACCCGCATGTGGAGCATTCGTTTGTGTGGCATGATCAGCAAGATTCATTTCAGTCCTAGGCACTCAAAGGGCACTAAGCATAGAGTGTGAAAACTGAGTTTCCTTGAGAGCTGCTTGGAAGCCTGATGGTGTGTGAAGTTAGTGAGCCAAATGGAGTTGTTCTCCCACAAGAACCCCTGAGCTGACCCTTCTTCAATATGCCCTTCACCAACATGCACTGTTTCCTTGATTGAATTAGCTCTCACACCAATATTTGCGTCTAGAGCCTTTGCATTGAGGGCTATCTGAAAACGGCTGTGGCGCTGAAGTTGCCTGTGAATGTGGAGTTGGTGGCATGTGAAACCCGCATGTGGAGCATTCATTTGTGTGGCATGCTCAGTTAGATTCATTTTAGTCCTAGGCACTCAAAGGGCACTAAGCATAGAGTGTGAAAACTGAGTTTCCTTGAGAGCTGCTTGGAAGCCTGATGGTGTGTGAAGTGAGTGAGCCAAATGGAGTTGTTTTCCCACAAGAACCACTCGGCTGATCCTTCTTCAATATGCCCTTCACCAACATGCAGTGTTTCCTTGATTGAATTAGCTCTCACACAAATATTTGCGTCTAGAGCCTTTGCACTGAGGGCTATCTGAAAACGGCTGTGGCTCTGAAGTTGCCTGTGAATGTGGAGTTGGTGGCTTGTGAAACCCGCATGTGGAGCATTCGTTTGTGTGGCATGATCAGCAAGATTCATTTCAGTCCTAGGCACTCAAAGGGCACTAAGCATAGAGTGTGAAAACTGAGTTTCCTTGAGAGCTGCTTGGAAGCCTGATGGTGTGTGAAGTTAGTGAGCCAAATGTAGTTGTTCTCCCACAAGAACCACTCGGCTGATCCTTCTGCAATATGCCCTTCACCAACATGCAGTGTTTCCTTGATTGAATTAGCTCTCACACCAATATTTGCATCTAGAGCCTTTGCATTGAGAGCTATCTGAAAACGGCTGTGGCGCTGAAGTTGCCTGTGAATGTGGAGTTGGTGGCATGTGAAACCCGCATGTGGAGCATTCGTTTGTGTGGGATGCTCTACCAGGTTCATTCCTAGATAATGCACTCAAAGGGCACTAAGCATAGAGTGTGAAAAGTGAGTTTCCTTGAGAGCTGCTTGGAAGCCTGATGGTGTGTGAAGTTAGTGAGCCAAATGGAGTTGTTCTCCCACAAGAACCACTCGGCTGATCCTTCTTCAATATGCCCTTCACCAACATGCAGTGTTTCCTTGATTGAATTAGCTCTCACACCAATATTTGCGTCTAGAGCCTTTGCATTGAGGGCTATCTGAAAACGGCTGTGGCCCTGAAGTTGCCTGTGAATGTGGAGTTGGTGGCATGTGAAACCCGCATGTGGAGCATTCGTTTGTGTGGCATGATCAGCAAGATTCATTTCAGTCCTAGGCACTCAAAGGGCACTAAGCATAGAGTGTGAAAACTGAGTTTCCTTGAGAGCTGCTTGGAAGCCTGATGGTGTGTGAAGTTAGTGAGCCAAATGGAGTTGTTCTCCCACAAGAACCACTCTGCTGATCCTTCTTCAATATGCCCTTCACCAACATGCAGTGTTTCCTTGATTGAATTAGCTCTCACACCAATATTTGCGTCTAGAGCCTTTGCATTGAGGGCTATCTGAAAACGGCTGTGGCGCAGAAGTTGCCTGTGAATGTGGAGTAGGTGGCATGTGAAACCCGCATGTGGAGCATTCGTTTGTGTGGGGTGCTCAGCAAGATTCATTTCAGTCCTAGGCACTCAAACCTCACTAAGCATAGAGTGTGAAAACTGAGTTTCCTTGAGAGCTGCTTGGAAGCCTGATGGTTTGTGAAGTTAGTGAGCCAAATGGAGTTGTTGTCCCACAAGAACCACTCGGCTGATCCTTCTTCAGTATGCCCTTCACCAACATGCAGTGTTTCCTTGATTGAATTAGCTCTCACACCAATATTTGCGTCTAGAGCCTTTGCATTGAGGGCTATGTGAAAACGGCTGTGGCGCTGAAGTTGCCTGTGAATGTGGAGTTGGTGGCATGTGAAACCCGCATGTGGAGCATTCGTTTGTGTGGCATGCTCAGCAAGATTCATTTCAGTCCTAGGCACTCAAAGGGCACTAAGCATAGAGTGTGAAAACTGAGTTTCCTAGAGAGCTGCTTGGAAGCGTGATGGTGTGTGAAGTGAGTGAGCCAAATGGAGTTGTTCTCCCACAAGAACCACTCGGCTGATCCTTCTTCAATATGCCCTTCACCAACATGCAGTGTTTCCTTGATTGAATTAGCTCTCACACCAATATTTGCGTCAAGAGCCTTTGCATTGAGGGCTATCTGAAAACGGCTGTGGCGCTGAAGTTGTCTGTGAATGTGGAGTCGTTGGCATGTGAAACCCGCATGTGGAGCATTCGTTTGTGTGGGATGCTCTACCAGGTTCATTCCTAGATAATGCACTCAAAGGGCACTAAGCATAGAGTGTGAAAACTGAGTTTCCTTGAGAGCTGCTTGGAAGCCTGATGGTGTGTGAAGTTAGTGAGCCAAATGGAGTTGTTCTCCCACAAGAACCACTCGGCTGATCCTTCTGCAATATGCCCTTCACCAACATGCAGTGTTTCCTTGATTGAATTAGCTCTCACACCAATATTTTGCATCTAGAGCCTTTGCATTGAGAGCTATCTGAAAACGGCTGTGGCGCTGAAGTTGCCTGTGAATGTGGAGTTGGTGGCATGTGAAACCCGCATGTGGAGCATTCGTTTGTGTGGGATGCTCTACCAGGTTCATTCCTAGATAATGCACTCAAAGGGCACTAAGCATAGAGTGTGAAAGCTGAGTTTCCTTGAGAGCTGCTTGGAAGCCTGATGGTGTGTGAAGTTAGTGAGCCAAATGGACTTGTTCTCCCACAAGAACCACTCGGCTGTTCCTTCTGCAATATGCCCTTCACCAACATGCAGTGTTTCCTTGATTGAATTAGCTCTCACACCAATATTTGCATCTAGAGCCTTTGCATTGAGAGCTATCTGAAAACGGCTGTGGCCCTGAAGTTGCCTGTGAATGTGGAGTTGGTGGCTTGTGAAACCCGCATGTGGAGCATTCGTTTGTGTGG
Organism: Ochotona princeps; assembly: GCF_030435755.1. Taxonomy (NCBI): domain Eukaryota; kingdom Metazoa; phylum Chordata; class Mammalia; order Lagomorpha; family Ochotonidae; genus Ochotona; species Ochotona princeps. The sequence goes on along the minus strand of NW_026698960.1, from coordinate 77,628 downwards.
CATGATCAGCAAGATTCATTTCAGTCCTAGGCACTCAAAGGGCACTAAGCATAGAGTGTGAAAACTGAGTTTCCTTGAGAGCTGCTTGGAAGCCTGATGGTGTGTGAAGTTAGTGAGCCAAATGGAGTTGTTCTCCCACAAGAACCCCTGAGCTGACCCTTCTTCAATATGCCCTTCACCAACATGCACTGTTTCCTTGATTGAATTAGCTCTCACACCAATATTTGCGTCTAGAGCCTTTGCATTGAGGGCTATCTGAAAACGGCTGTGGCGCTGAAGTTGCCTGTGAATGTGGAGTTGGTGGCATGTGAAACCCGCATGTGGAGCATTCGTTTGTGTGGCATGCTCAGTTAGATTCATTTTAGTCCTAGGCACTCAAAGGGCACTAAGCATAGAGTGTGAAAACTGAGTTTCCTTGAGAGCTGCTTGGAAGCCTGATGGTGTGTGAAGTGAGTGAGCCAAATGGAGTTGTTTTCCCACAAGAACCACTCGGCTGATCCTTCTTCAATATGCCCTTCACCAACATGCAGTGTTTCCTTGATTGAATTAGCTCTCACACAAATATTTGCGTCTAGAGCCTTTGCACTGAGGGCTATCTGAAAACGGCTGTGGCTCTGAAGTTGCCTGTGAATGTGGAGTTGGTGGCTTGTGAAACCCGCATGTGGAGCATTCGTTTGTGTGGCATGATCAGCAAGATTCATTTCAGTCCTAGGCACTCAAAGGGCACTAAGCATAGAGTGTGAAAACTGAGTTTCCTTGAGAGCTGCTTGGAAGCCTGATGGTGTGTGAAGTTAGTGAGCCAAATGTAGTTGTTCTCCCACAAGAACCACTCGGCTGATCCTTCTGCAATATGCCCTTCACCAACATGCAGTGTTTCCTTGATTGAATTAGCTCTCACACCAATATTTGCATCTAGAGCCTTTGCATTGAGAGCTATCTGAAAACGGCTGTGGCGCTGAAGTTGCCTGTGAATGTGGAGTTGGTGGCATGTGAAACCCGCATGTGGAGCATTCGTTTGTGTGGGATGCTCTACCAGGTTCATTCCTAGATAATGCACTCAAAGGGCACTAAGCATAGAGTGTGAAAAGTGAGTTTCCTTGAGAGCTGCTTGGAAGCCTGATGGTGTGTGAAGTTAGTGAGCCAAATGGAGTTGTTCTCCCACAAGAACCACTCGGCTGATCCTTCTTCAATATGCCCTTCACCAACATGCAGTGTTTCCTTGATTGAATTAGCTCTCACACCAATATTTGCGTCTAGAGCCTTTGCATTGAGGGCTATCTGAAAACGGCTGTGGCCCTGAAGTTGCCTGTGAATGTGGAGTTGGTGGCATGTGAAACCCGCATGTGGAGCATTCGTTTGTGTGGCATGATCAGCAAGATTCATTTCAGTCCTATGCACTCAAAGGGCACTAAGCATAGAGTGTGAAAACTGAGTTTCCTTGAGAGCTGCTTGGAAGCCTGATGGTGTGTGAAGTTAGTGAGCCAAATGGAGTTGTTCTCCCACAAGAACCACTCTGCTGATCCTTCTTCAATATGCCCTTCACCAACATGCAGTGTTTCCTTGATTGAATTAGCTCTCACACCAATATTTGCGTCTAGAGCCTTTGCTTTGAGGGCTATCTGAAAACGGCTGTGGCGCAGAAGTTGCCTGTGAATGTGGAGTAGGTGGCATGTGAAACCCGCATGTGGAGCATTCGTTTGTGTGGGGTGCTCAGCAAGATTCATTTCAGTCCTAGGCACTCAAAGGGCACTAAGCATAGAGTGTGAAAACTGAGTTTCCTTGAGAGCTGCTTGGAAGCCTGATGGTTTGTGAAGTTAGTGAGCCAAATGGAGTTGTTCTCCCACAAGAACCACTCGGCTGATCCTTCTTCAATATGCCCTTCACCAACATGCAGTGTTTCCTTGATTGAATTAGCTCTCACAACAATATTTGCGTCTAGAGCCTTTGCATTGAGGGCTATGTGAAAACGGCTGTGGCGCTGAAGTTGCCTGTGAATGTGGAGTTGGTGGCATGTGAAACCCGCATGTGGAGCATTCGTTTGTGTGGCATGCTCAGCAAGATTCATTTCACTCCTAGGCACTCAAAGGGCACTAAGCATAGAGTGTGAAAACTGAGTTTCCTTGAGAGCTGCTTGGAAGCCTGATGGTGTGTGAAGTGAGTGAGCCAAATGGAGTTGTTCTCCCACAAGAACCACTCGGCTGATCCTTCTTCAATATGCCCTTCAACAACATGCAGTGTTTCCTTGATTGAATTAGCTCTCACACCAATATTTGCGTCAAGAGCCTTTGCATTGAGGGCTATCTGAAAACGGCTGTGGCGCTGAAGTTGTCTGTGAATGTGGAGTCGTTGGCATGTGAAACCCGCATGTGGAGCATTCGTTTGTGTGGGATGCTCTACCAGGTTCATTCCTAGATAATGCACTCAAAGGGCACTAAGCATAGAGTGTGAAAACTGAGTTTCCTTGAGAGCTGCTTGGAAGCCTGATGGTGTGTGAAGTTAGTGAGCCAAATGGAGTTGTTCTCCCACAAGAACGACTCGGCTGACCCTTCTTCAATATGCCCTTCACCAACATGCAGTGTTTACTTGATTGAAGTAGCTCTCACACCAATATTTGCGTCTAGAGCCTTTGCATTGAGGGCTATCTGAAAATGGCTGTGGCCCTGAAGTTGCCTGTAAATGTGGAGTTGGTGGCATGTGAAACCCTCATGTGGAGCATTCGTTTGTGTGGGATGCTGACCAAGCTTCATTTCAGTCCTAGGCACTCAAAGGGCACTAAGCATCGAGTGTGAAAACTGAGTTTCCTTGAGAGCTGCTTGGAAGCCTGATGGTGTGTGAAGTTAGTGAGCCAAATGGAGTTGTTCTCCCACAAGAACCACTCGGCTGATCCTTCTTCAATATGCCCTTCACCAACATGCAGTGTTTCCTTGATTGAATTAGCTCTCACACCAATATTTGTGTCTAGAGCCTTTGCATTGAGGGCTATCTGAAAATGGCTGTGGCCCTGAAGTTGCCTGTGAATGTGGAGTTGGTGGCATGTGAAACGAGCATGTGGAGCATTCGTTTGTGTGGGATGCTCTACCATGTTCATTCCTAGATAATGCACTCAAAGGGCACTAAGCATAGAGTGTGAAAACTGAGTTTCCTTGAGAGCTGCTTGGAAGCCTGATGGTGTGTGAAGTTAGTGAGCCAAATGGAGTTGTTCACCCACAAGAACCACTCGGCTGATCCTTCTTCAATAGCCCTTCACCAACATGCAGTGTTTCCTTGATTGAATTAGCTCTCACACCAATATTTGCGTCTAGAGCCTTTGCATTGAGGGCTATCTGAAAATGGCTATGGCCCTGAAGTTGCCTGTGAATGTGGAGTTGGTGGCATGTGAAACCCGCATGTGGAGCATTCGTTTGTGTGGGATGCTCTACCAGGTTCATTCCTAGATAATGCACTCAAAGGGCACTAAGCATAGAGTGTGAAAACTGAGTTTCCTTGAGAGCTGCTTGGAAGCCTGATGGTGTGTGAAGTTAGTGAGCCAAATGGAGTTGTTCTCACACAAGAACCACTCAGCTGATCCTTCTGCAATATGCCCTTCACCAACATGCAGTGTTTCCTTGATTGAATTAGCTCTCACACCAATATTTGCGTCTAGAGCCTTTGCATTGAGGCCTATCTGAAAACAGCTGTGCCTCTGAAGTTGCCTGTGAATGTGGAGTTGGTGGCATGTGAAACCCGCATTTGGAGCATTCGTTTGTGTGGGATGCTCACCAAGCTTCATTTCAGTCCTAGGCACTCAAAGGGCACTAAGCATAGAGTGTGAAAACTGAGTTTCCTTGAGAGCTGCTTGGAAGCCTGATGGTGTGTGAAGTTAGTGAGCCAAATGGAGTTGCTCTCAAACAAGAACCACTCGGCTGATTCCTGTTCAATATGCCCTTCACCAACATGCAGTGTTTCCTTGATTGAATTAGCTCTCACACCAATATTTGCGTTTAGAGCCTTTGCATTGAGAGCTATCTGAAAACGGCTGTGGCGCTGAAGTTGCCTGAGAATGTGGAGTTGGTGGCATGTGAAACCCGCATGTGGAGCATTCGTTTGTGTGGGATGCTCTACCAGGTTCATTCCTAGATAATGCACTCAAAGGGCACTAAGCATAGAGTGTGAAAACTGAGTTTCCTTGAGAGCTGCTTGGAAGCCTGATGGTGTGTGAAGTGTGTGAGCCAAATGGAGTTGTTCTCCAACAAGAACCACTCGGCTGATCTTTCTGCAATATGCCCTTCACCAACATGCAGTGTTTCCTTGATTGAATTAGCTCTCACACCAATATTTGCGTCTAGAGCCTTTGCATTGAGGGCTATCTGAAAACGGCTGTGGCACTGAAGTTGCCTGTGAATGTGGAGTTGGTGGCATGTGAAACCCGCATGTGGAGCATTCGTTTGTGTGGGATGCTCAGCAAGATTCATTTCAGTCTTAGGAACTCAAAGGGCACTAAGCATAGAGTGTGAAAACTGAGTTTCCTTGAGAGATGCTTGGAAGCTTGATGGTGTGTGAAGTGAGTGAGCCAAATGGAGTTGTTCTCCCACAAGAACCACTCTGCTGATCCTTCTTCAATATGCCCTTCACCAACATGCAGTGTTTCCTTGATTGAATTAGCTCTCACACCAATATTTGCGTCTAGAGCCTTTGCATTGAGGCCTATCTGAAAACAGCTGTGCCTCTGAAGTTGACTGTGAATGTGGAGTTGGTGGCATGTGAAACCCGCATGTGGAGCATTCGTTTGTGTGGGATGCTCTACCAGGTTCATTCCTAGATAATGCACTCAAAGGGCACTAAGCATAGAGTGTGAAAACTGAGTTTCCTTGAGAGCTGCTTGGAAGCCTGATGGTGTGTGAAGTTAGTGAGCCAAATGTAGTTGTTCTCCCACAAGAACCACTTGGCTGATCCTTCTGCAATATGCCCTTCAGCAACATGCAGTGTTTCCTTGATTGAATTAGCTCTCACACCAATATTTGCGTCTAGAGCCTTTGCATTGAGGGCTATCTGAAAACGGCTGTGGCTCTGAAGTTGCCTGTGAATGTGGAGTTGTTGACATGTGAAACGAGCATGTGGAGCATTCGTTTGTGTGGGATGCTCTACCAGGTTCCTTATCGATAATGCACTCAAAGGGCACTAAGCATAGAGTGTGAAAACTGAGTTTCCTTGAGAGCTGCTTGGAAGCCTGATGGTGTGTGAAGTTAGTGAGCCAAATGGAGTTGTTCTCCCACAAGAACCACTCGGCTGATCCTTCTGCAATATGCCCTTCACCAACATGCAGTGTTTCCATGATTGAATTAGCTCTCACACCAATATTTGAGTCTAGAGCCTTTGCATTGAGGGCTATCTGAAAACGGCTGTGGCCCTGAAGTTGCCTGTGAATGTGGAGTTGGTGGCATGTGAAACCCGCATGTGGAGCATTCGTTTGTGTGGGATGCTCAGCAAGATTCATTTCAGTCTTAGGAACTCAAAGGGCACTAAGCATAGAGTGTGAAAACTGAGTTTCCTTGAGAGATGCTTGGAAGCCTGATGGTGTGTGAAGTGAGTGAGCCAAATGGAGTTGTTCTCCCACAAGAACCACTCGGCTGATCCTTCTTCAATATGCCCTTCACCAACATGCAGTGTTTCCTTGATTGAATTAGCTCTCACACCAATATTTGCGTCTAGAGCCTTTGCATTGAGGCCTATCTGAAAACAGCTGTGCCTCTGAAGTTGCCTGTGAATGTGGAGTTGGTGGCATGTGAAACCCGCATGTGGAGCATTCGTTTGTGTGGGATGCTCTAGCAGGTTCCTTCCTAGATAATGCACTCAAAGGGCACTAAGCATAGAGTGTGAAAACTGAGTTTCCTTGAGAGCTGCTTGGAAGCCTGATGGTGTGTGAAGTTAGTGAGCCAAATGGAGTTGTTCTCCCACAAGAACCACTTGGCTGATCCTTCTGCAATGTGCCCTTCACCAACATGCAGTGTTTCCTTGATTGAATTAGCTCTCACACCAATATTTGCGTCTAGAGCCTTTGCATTGAGGGCTATCTGAAAACGGCTGTGGCTGTGAAGTTGCCTGTGAATGTGGAGTTGTTGACATGTGAAACGAGCATGTGGAGCATTCGTTTGTGTGGGATGCTCTACCAGGTTCATTCCTAGATAATGCACTCTAAGGGCACTAAGCATAGAGTGTGAAAACTGAGTTTCCTTGAGAGCTGCTTGGAAGCCTGATGGTGTGTGAAGTGAGTGAGCCAAATGGAGTTGTTCTCCCACAAGAACCACTCGGCTGATCCTTCTTCAATATGCCCTTCACCAACATGCAGTGTTTCCATGATTGAATTAGCTCTCACACCAATATTTGCGTCTAGAGCCTTTGCATTGAGGGCTATCTGAAAACGGCTGTGGCGCTGAAGTTGCCTGAGAATGTGGAGTTGGTGGCATGTGAAACCCGCATGTGGAGCATTCGTTTGTGTGGGATGCTCAGCAAGATTCATTTCAGTCTTAGGAACTCAAAGGGCACTAAGCATAGAGTGTGAAAACTGAGTTTCCTTGAGAGATGCTTGGAAGCCTGATGGTGTGTGAAGTGAGTGAGCCAAATGGAGTTGTTCTCCCACAAGAACCACTCGGCTGATCCTTCTTCAATATGCCCTTCACCAACATGCAGTGTTTCCTTGATTGAATTAGCTCTCACACCAATATTTGCGTCTAGAGCCTTTGCATTGAGGCCTATCTGAAAACAGCTGTGCCTCTGAAGTTGCCTGTGAATGTGGAGTTGGTGGCATGTGAAACCCGCATGCGGAGCATTCGTTTGTGTGGGATGCTCTACCAGGTTCATTCCTAGATAATGCACTCAAAGGGCACTAAGCATAGAGTGTGAAAACTGAGTTTCCTTGAGAGCTGCTTGGAAGCCTGATGGTGTGTGAAGTTAGTGAGCCAAATGGAGTTGTTCTCAAACAAAAACCACACGGCTGATTCCTGTTCAATATGCCCTTCACCAACATGCAGTGTTTCCTTGATTGAATTAGCTCTCACACCAATATTTGTGTCTAGAGCCTTTGCATTGAGGGCTATCTGAAAATGGCTGTGGCCCTGAAGTTGCCTGTGAATGTGGAGTTGGTGGCATGTGAAACGAGCATGTGGAGCATTCGTTTGTGTGGGATGCTCTACCAGGTTCATTCCTAGATAATGCACTCAAAGGGCACTAAGCATAGAGTGTGAAAACTGAGTTTCCTTGAGAGCTGCTTGGAAGCCTGATGATGTGTGAAGTGAGTGAGCCAAATGGAGTTGTTCCCCCACAAGAACCACTTGGCTGATCCTTCTTCAATATGCCCTTCACCAACATGCAGTGTTTCCTTGATTGAATTAGCTCTCACACCAATATTTGCGTCTAGAGCCTTTGCATTGAGGGCTATCTGAAAATGGCTGTGGCCCTGAAGTTGCCTGTGAATGTGGAGTTGGTGGCATGTGAAACCCACATGTGGAGCATTCGTTTGTGTGGGATGCTCTACCAACCTTCATTTCAGTCATAGGCACCCAAAGGGCACTAAGCATAGAGTGTCAAAACTGAGTTTCCTTGAGAGCTGCTTGGAAGCCTGATGGTGTGTGAAGTTAGTGAGCCAAATGGAGTTGTTCTCAAACAAAAACCACTCGGCTGATTCCTGTTCAATATGCCCTTCACCAACATGCAGTGTTTCCTTGATTGAATTAGCTCTCACACCAATATTTGCGCTTAAAGCCTTTGCATTGAGAGCTATCTGAAAACGGCTGTGGCGCTGAAGTTGCCTGTGAATGTGGAGTTGGTGGCATTTGAAACCCGCATGTGGAGCATTCGTTTGTGTGGGATGCTCTACCAGGTACATTCCTAGATAATGCACTCAAAGGGCACTAAGCATAGAGTGTGAAAACTGAGTTTGCTTGAGAGCTGCTTGGAAGCATGATGGTGTGTGACGTTAGTGAGCCAAATGGAGTTGTTCTCCCACAAGAACCACTCGGCTGATCCTTCTTCAATATGCCCTTCAGCAACATGCAATGTTTCCTTGATTGAATTAGCTCTCACACCAATATTTGCATCTAGAGCCTTTGCATTGAGGGCTATCTGAAAATGGCTGTGGCGCTGAAGTTGCCTGTGAATGTGGAGTTGGTGGCATGTGAAACACGCATGTGGAGCATTCGTATGTGTGGGATGCTCACCAAGCTTCATTTCAGTCCTAGGCACTCAAAGGGCACTAAGCATAGAGTGTGAAAACTGAGTTTCCTTGAGAGCTGCTTGGAAGCCTGATGGTGTGTGAAGTTAGTGAGCCAAATGGAGTTGTTCTCCCACAAGAACCACTCGGCTGATCTTTCTGCAATATGCCCTTCACCAACATGCAGTGTTTCCTTGATTGAATTAGCTCTCACACCAATAATTGCGTCTAGAGCTTTTGCATTGAGAGCTATCTGAAAACGGCTGTGGCGCTGAAGTTGCCTGAGAATGTGGAGTTGGTGGCATGTGAAACCCGCATTTGGAGCATTCGTTTGTGTAGGATGCTCACCAAGCTTCATTTCAGTCCTATGCACTGAAAGGGCACTAAGCATAGAGTGTGAAAACTGAGTTTCCTTGAGAGCTGCTTGGAAGCCTGATGGTGTGTGAAGTTAGTGAGCCAAATGGAGTTGTTCTCAAACAAAAACCACTCGGCTGATCCTTCTTCAATATGCCCTTCACCAACATGCAATGTTTCCTTGATTGAATTAGCTCTCACACCAATATTTGCGTCTTTTGCATTGAGGGCTATCTGAAAACGGCTGTGGCGCTGAACTTGCCTGAGAATGTGGAGTTGGTGGCATGTGAAACCCGCATGTGGAGCATTTGTTTGTGTGGGATGCTCTACCAGGTTCCTTCCTAGATAATGCACTCAAAGGGCACTAAGCATAGAGTGTGAAAACTGAGTTTTCTTGAGAGCTGCTTGGAAGCATGATGGTGTGTGAAGTGAGTGAGCCAAGAGGAGTTGTTCTCCCACAAGAACCACTCGGCTGATCCTTCTTCAATATGCCCTTCACCAACATGCAGTGTTTCCTTGATTGAATTAGCTCTCACACCAATATTTGCGTCTAGAGCCTTTGCATTGAGGGCTATCTGAAAACGGCTGTGGCGCTGAAGTTGCCTGTGAATGTGGAGTTGGTTGCATGTGAAACCCGCATGTGGAGCTTTCGTTTGTGTGGGATGCTCACCAAGCTTCATTTCAGTCCTAGGCACTCAAAGGGCACTAAGCATAGAGTGTGAAAACAGAGTTTCCTTGAGAGCTGCTTGGAAGCCTGATGGCGTGTGAAGTTAGTGAGCCAAATGGAGTTGTTCTCCCACAAGAACCACTCGGCTGATCCTTCTGCAATATGCCCTGCACCAACATGCAGTGTTTCCTTGATTGAATTAGCTCTCACACCAATATTTGCGTCTAGAGCCTTTGCATTGAGGGCTATCTGAAAACGGCTGTGGCGCTGAAGTTGCCTGTGAATGTGGAGTTGGTGGCATGTGAAACCCGCATGTGGAGCATTCGTTTGTGTGGAATGCTCTACCAGGTTCATTCCTAGATAATGCACTCAAAGGGCACTAAGCATAGAGTGTGAAAACTGAGTTTCCTTGAGAGATGCTTGGAAGCCTGATGGCGTGTGAAGTTAGTGAGCCAAATGGAGTTGTTCTCCCACAAGAACCACTCTTCTGATCCTTCTGCAATATGCCCTTCACCAACATGCAGTGTTTCCATGATTGAATTAGCTCTCACAACAATATTTGCGTCTAGTACCTTTGCATTGAGGGCTCTCTGAAAACGGTTGTGGCGCTGAAGTTGCCTGTGAATGTGGAGTTGGTGGCATTTGAAACCCGCATGTGGAGCATTCGTTTGTGTGGGATGCTCTACCAGGTACATTCCTAGATAATGAACTCAATGGGCACTAAGCATAGAGTGTGAAAACTGAGTTTCCTTGAGAGCTGCTTGGAAGCATGATGGTGTGTGACGTTAGTGAGCCAAATGGAGTTGTTCTCCCACAAGAACCACTCGGCTGATCCTTCTTCAATATGCCCTTCACCAACATGCAATGTTTCCTTGATTGAATTAGCTCTCACACCAATATTTGCATCTAGAGCCTTTGCATTGAGGGCTATCTGAAAATGGCTGTGGCGCTGAAGTTGCCTGTGAATGTGGAGTTGGTGGCATGTGAAACACGCATGTGGAGCATTCGTATGTGTGGGATGCTCACCAAGCTTCATTTCAGTCCTAGGCACTCAAAGGGCACTAAGCATAGAGTGTGAAAACTGAGTTTCCTTGAGAGCTGCTTGGAAGCCTGATGGTGTGTGAAGTTAGTGAGCCAAATGGAGTTGTTCTCCCACAAGAACCACTCGGCTGATCCTTCTTCAATATGCCCTTCACCAACATGCAGTGTTTCCATGATTGAATTAGCTCTCACACCAATATTTGCGTCTAGAGCCTTTGCATTGAGGGCTATCTGAAAACGGCTGTGGCCCTGAAGTTGCCTGTGAATATGGAGTTGGTGGCATGTGAAACCCGCATGTGGAGCATTCGTTTGTGTGGGATGCTCAGCAAGCTTCATTTCAGTCTTAGGAACTCAAAGGGCACTAAGCATAGAGTGTGAAAACTGAGTTTCCTTGAGAGATGCTTGGAAGCCTGATGGTTTGTGAAGTGAGTGAGCCAAATGGAGTTGTTCTCCCACAAGAACCACTCGGCTGATCCTTCTTCAATATGCCCTTCACCAACATGCAGTGTTTCCTTGATTGAATTAGCTCTCACAACAATATTTGCGTCTAGAGCCTTTGCATTGAGGCCTATCTGAAAACAGCTGTGCCTCTGAAGTTGCCTGTGAATGTGGAGTTGGTGGCATGTGAAACCCGCATGTGGAGCATTCGTTTGTGTGGGATGCTCTACCAGGTTCATTCCTAGATAATGCACTCAAAGGGCACTAAGCATAGAGTGTGAAAACTGAGTTTCCTTGAGAGCTGCTTGGAAGCCTGATGGTGTGTGAAGTGAGTGAGCCAAATGGAGTTGTTCTCCCACAAGAACCACTTGGCTGATCCTTCTGCAATATGCCCTTCACCAACATGCAGTGTTTCCTTGATTGAATTAGCTCTCACACCAATATTTGTGTCTAGAGCCTTTCTGAAAATGGCTGTGGCCCTGAAGTTGCCTGTGAATGTGGAGTTGGTGGCATGTGAAACGAGCATGTGGAGCATTCGTTTGTGTGGGATGCTCTACCAGGTTCATTCCTAGATAATGCACTCAAAGGGCACTAAGCATAGAGTGTGAAAACTGAGTTTCCTTGAGAGCTGCTTGGAAGCCTGATGGTGTGTGAAGTTAGTGAGCCAAATGGAGTTGTTCCCCAAAAGAACTACTTGGCTGATCCTTCTTCAATATGCCCTTCACCAACATGCAGTGTTTCCTTGATTGAATTAGCTCTCACACCAATATTTGTGTCTAGAGCCTTTGCATTGAGGGCTATCTGAAAATGGCTGTGGCCCTGAAGTTGCCTGTGAATGTGGAGTTGGTGGCATGTGAAACCCACATGTGGAGCATTCGTTTGTGTGGGATTCTGACCAAGCTTCATTTCAGTCCTAGGCACTCAAAGGGCACTAAGCATAGAGTGTGAAAACTGAGTTTCCTTGAGAGCTGCTTGGAAGCCTGATGGTGTGTGAAGTTAGTGAGCCAAATGGAGTTGTTCTCAAACAAAAACCACTCGGCTGATTCCTGTTCAATATGCCCTTCACCAACATGCAGTGTTTCCTTGATTGAATTAGCTCTCACACCAATATTTGCGTCTAGAGCCTTTGCATTGAGGCCTATCTGAAAACAGCTGTGCCTCTGAAGTTGCCTGTGAATGTGGAGTTGGTGGCATGTGAAACACGCATGTGGAGCATTCGTATGTGTGGGATGCTCACCAAGCTTCATTTCAGTCCTAGGCACTCAAAGGGCACTAAGCATAGAGTGTGAAAACTGAGTTTCCTTGAGAGCTGCTTGGAAGCCTGATGGTGTGTGAAGTTAGTGAGCCAAATGGAGTTGTTCTCCCACAGGAACCATTCGACTGATCCTTCTTCAATATGCCCTTCACCAACATGCAGTGTTTCCTTGATTGAATTAGCTCTCACACCAATATTTGCGTCTTTTGCATTGAGGGCTATCTGAAAACGGCTGTGGCACTGAACTTGCCTGAGAATGTGGAGTTGGTGGCATGTGAAACCCGCATGTGGAGCATTCGTTTGTGTGGGATGCTCTACCAGGTTCATTCCTAGATAATGCACTCAAAGGGCACTAAGCATAGAGTGTGAAAACTGAGTTTTCTTGAGAGCTGCTTGGAAGCATGATGGTGTGTGAAGTGAGTGAGCCAAGTGGAGTTGTTCTCCCACAAGAACCACTCGGCTGATCCTTCTGCAATATGCCCTGCACCAACATGCAGTGTTTCCTTGATTGAATTAGCTCTCACACCAATATTTGCGTCTAGAGCCTTTGCATTGAGGGCTATCTGAAAACGGCTGTGGTGCTGAAGTTGCCTGTGAATGTGGAGTTGGTTGCATGTGAAACCCGCATGTGGAGCTTTCGTTTGTGTGGGATGCTCACCAAGCTTCATTTCAGTCCTAGGCACTCAAAGGGCACTAAGCATAGAGTGTGAAAACTGAGTTTCCTTGAGAGCTGCTTGGAAGCCTGATGGCGTGTGAAGTTAGTGAGCCAAATGGAGTTGTTCTCCCACAAGAACCACTCGGCTGATCCTTCTGCAATATGCCCTTCACCAACATGCAGTGTTTCCATGATTGAATTAGCTCTCACACCAATATTTGCGTCTAGAGCCTTTGCATTGAGGGCTATCTGAAAACGGCTGTGGCGCTGAAGTTGCCTGTGAATGTGGAGTTGGTGGCATGTGAAACCCTCATGTGGAGCATTCGTTTGTGTGGAATGCTCTACCAGGTTCATTCCTAGATAATGCACTCAAAGGGCACTAAGCATAGAGTGTGAAAACTGATGTTCCTTGAGAGCTGCTTGGAAGCCTGATGGCGTGTGAAGTTAGTGAGCCAAATGGAGTTGTTCTCCCACAAGAACTACTCGGCTGATCCTTCTGCAATATGCCCTTCACCAACATGCAGTGTTTCCATGATTGAATTAGCTCTCACAAAAATATTTGCGTCTAGTACCTTTGCATTGAGGGCTCTCTGAAAACGGCTGTGGCGCTGAAGTTGCCTGTGAATGTGGAGTTGGTGGCATTTGAAACCCGCATGTGGAGCATTCGTTTGTGTGGGATGCTCTACCAGGTACATTCCTAGATAATGCACTCAAAGGGCACTAAGCATAGAGTGTGAAAACTGAGTTTCCTTGAGAGCTGCTTGGAAGCATGATGGTGTGTGACGTTAGTGAGCCAAATGGAGTTGTTCTCCCACAAGAACCACTCGGCTGATCCTTCTTCAATATGGCCTTCACCAACATGCAATGTTTCCTTGATTGAATTAGCTCTCACACCAATATTTGCATCTAGAGCCTTTGCATTGAGGGCTATCTGAAAATGGCTGTGGCGCTGAAGTTGCCTGTGAATGTGGAGTTGGTGGCATGTGAAACACGCATGTGGAGCATTCGTATGTGTGGGATGCTCACCAAGCTTCATTTCAGTCCTAGGCACTCAAAGGGCACTAAGCATAGAGTGTGAAAACTGAGTTTCCTTGAGAGCTGCTTCGAAGCCTGATGGTGTGTGAAGTGAGTGAGCCAAATGGAGTTGCTCTCAAACAAGAACCACTCGGCTGATTCCTGTTCAATATGCCCTTCACCAACATGCAGTGTTTCCTTGATTGAATTAGCTCTCACACCAATATTTGCGTTTAGAGCCTTTGCATTGAGAGCTATCTGAAAATGGCTGTGGCGCTGAACTTGCCTGTGAATGTGGAGTTTCTGGCATGTGAAACCCGCATGTGGAGCATTCGGTTGTGTGGAATGCTCTACCAGGTTCATTCCTAGATAATACACTCAAAGGGCACTAAGCATAGAGTGTGAAAACTGAGTTTCCTTGAGAGCTGCCGGGAAGACTGATGGTGTGTGAAGTTAGTGAGCCAAATGGAGTTGTTCTCCCACAAGAACCACTCAGCTGATCTTTCTGCAATATGCCCTTCACCAACATGCAGTGTTTCCTTGATTGAATTAGCTCTCACACCAATATTTGCGTTTAGAGCCTTTGCATTGAGAGCTATCTGAAAACGGCTGTGGCGCTGAACTTGCCTGAGAATGTGGAGTTGGTGGCATGTGAAACCCGCATGTGGAGCATTCGTTTGTGTGGGATGCTCTACCAGGTTCATTCCTAGATAATGCACTCAAAGGGCACTAAGCATAGAGTGTGAAAACTGAGTTTCCTTGAGAGCTGCTTGGAAGCCTGATGGTGTGTGAAGTTAGTGAGCCAAATGGAGTTGTTCTCCCACAAGAACCACTCGGCTGATCTTTCTGCAATATGCCCTTCACCAACATGCAGTGTTTCCTTGATTGAATTAGCTCTCACACCAATAATTGCGTCTAGAGCCTTTGCATTGAGAGCTATCTGAAAACGGCTGTGGCGCTGAAGTTGCCTGAGAATGTGGAGTTGGTGGCATGTGAAACCCGCATGTGGAGCATTCGTTTGTGTAGGATGCTCACCAAGCTTCATTTCAGTCCTATGCACTGAAAGGGCACTAAGCATAGAGTGTGAAAACTGAGTTTCCTTGAGAGCTGCTTGGAAGCCTGATGGTGTGTGAAGTTAGTGAGCCAAATGGAGTTGTTCTCCCACAAGAACCACTCGGCTGATCCTTCTTCAATATGCCCTTCACCAACATGCAGTGTTTCCTTGATTGAATTAGCTCTCACACCAATATTTGAGTCTTTTGCATTGAGGGCTATCTGAAAACGGCTGTGGCGCTGAACTTGCCTGAGAATGTGGAGTTGGTGGCATGTGAAACCCGCATGTGGAGCATTCGTTTGTGTGGGATGCTCTACCAGGTTCATTCCTAGATAATGCACTCAAAGGGCACTAAGCATAGAGTGTGAAAACTGAGTTTTCTTGAGAGCTGCTTGGAAGCATGATGGTGTGTGAAGTGAGTGAGCCAAGTGGAGTTGTTCTCCCACAAGAACCACTCGGCTGATTCTTCTTCTGCAATATGCCCTTCACCAACATGCAGTGTTTCCTTTATTGAATTAGCTCTCACACCAATATTTGCGTCTAGAGCCTTTGCATTGAGGGCTATCTGAAAACGGCTGTGGCGCTGAAGTTGCCTGTGAATGTGGAGTTGGTTGCATGTGAAACCCGCATGTGGAGCTTTCGTTTGTGTGGGATGCTCACCAAGCTTCATTTCAGTCCTAGGCACTCAAAGGGCACTAAGCATAGAGTGTGAAAACAGAGTTTCCTTGAGAGCTGCTTGGAAGCCTGATGGCGTGTGAAGTTAGTGAGCCAAATGGAGTTGTTCTCCCACAAGAACCACTCGGCTGATCCTTCTGCAATATGCCCTTCACCAACATGCAGTGTTTCCTTGATTGAATTAGCTCTCACACCAATATTTGCGTCTAGAGCCTTTGCATTGAGGGCTATCTGAAAACGGCTGTGGCGCTGAAGTTGCCTGTGAATGTGGAGTTGGTGGCATGTGAAACCCGCATGTGGAGCATTCGTTTGTGTGGGATGCTCTACAAGGTTCATTTCCGTCCTAGGCACTCAAAGGGCACTAAGGATAGAGTGTGAAAACTGAGTTTCCTTGAGAGCTGCTTGGAAGCCTGATGGTGTGTGAAGTTAGTGAGCCAAATGGAGTTGTTCTCCCACAAGAACCACTCGGCTGATCCTTCTTCAATATGCCCTTCACCAACATGCAGTGTTTCCTTGATTGAATTAGCTCTCACACCAATATTTGCGTCTAGAACCTTTGCATTGAGGGCTATCTGAAAACGGATGTGGCTCTGAAGTTGCCTGTGAATGTGGAGTTGGTGGCATGTGAAACCCACATGTGGAGCATTCATTTGTGTGGGATGCTCTACCAGGTTCATTCCTAGATAATGCACTCAAAGGGCACTAAGCATAGAGTGTGAAAACTGAGTTTCCTTGAGAGCTGCTTGGAAGCCTGATGGTGTGTGAAGTTAGTGAGCCAAATGGAGTTGTTCTCCCACAAGAGCCACTCGGCTGATCCTGCTTCAATATGCCCTTCACCAACATGCAGTGTTTCCTTTATTGAATTAGCTCTCACACCAATATTTGCGTCTAGAGCCTTTGCATTGAGGGCTATCTGAAAACGGCTGTGGCCCTGAAGTTGCCTGTGAATGTGGAGTTGGTGGCATGTGAAACCCGCATGTGGAGCATTCGTTTGTGTGGGATGCTCAGCAAGATTCATTTCAGTCTTAGGAACTCAAAGGGCACTAAGCATAGAGTGTGAAAACTGAGTTTCCTTGAGAGCTGCTTCGAAGCCTGATGGTGTGTGAAGTGAGTGAGCCAAATGGAGTTGCTCTCAAACAAGAACCCACTCGGCTGATTCCTGTTCAATATGCCCTTCACCAACATGCAGTGTTTCCTTGATTGAATTAGCTCTCACACCAATATTTGCGTTTAGAGCCTTTGCATTGAGAGCTATCTGAAAATGGCTGTGGCGCTGAACTTGCCTGTGAATGTGGAGTTTCTGGCATGTGAAACCCGCATGTGGAGCATTCGGTTGTGTGGAATGCTCTACCAGGTTCCCTTATCGATAATGCACTCAAAGGGCACTAAGCATAGAGTGTGAAAACTGAGTTTCCTTGAGAGCTGCCGGGAAGACTGATGGTGTGTGAAGTTAGTGAGCCAAATGGAGTTGTTCTCACACAAGAACCACTCAGCTGATCCTTCTGCAATATGCCCTTCACCAACATGCAGTGTTTCCTTGATTGAATTAGCTCTCACACCAATATTTGCGTCTAGAGCCTTTGCATTGAGGCCTATCTGAAAACAGCTGTGCCTCTGAAGTTGCCTGTGAATGTGGAGTTGGTGGCATGTGAAACACGCATGTGGAGCATTCGTATGTGTGGGATGCTCACCAAGCTTCATTTCAGTCCTAGGCACTCAAAGGGCACTAAGCATAGAGTGTGAAAACTGAGTTTCCTTGAGAGCTGCTTGGAAGCCTGATGGTGTGTGAAGTGAGTGAGCCAAATGGAGTTGTTCTCCCACAAGAAACCACTCGGCTGATCTTTCTGCAATATGCCCTTCACCAACATGCAGTGTTTCCTTGATTGAATTAGCTCTCACACCAATATTTGCGTTTAGAGCCTTTGCATGAGAGCTATCTGAAAACGGCTGTGGCGCTGAAGTTGCCTGAGAATATGGAGTTGGTGGCATGTGAAACCCGCATGTGGAGCATTCGTTTGTGTGGGATGCTCTACCAGGTTCATTCCTAGATAATGCACTCAAAGGGCACTAAGCATAGAGTGTGAAAACTGAGTTTCCTTGAGAGCTGCTTGGAAGCCTGATGGTGTGTGAAGTTAGTGAGCCAAATGGAGTTGTTCTCCCACAAGAACCACTCGGCTGATCTTTCTGCAATATGCCCTTCACCAACATGCAGTGTTTCCTTGATTGAATTAGCTCTCACACCAATAATTGCGTCTAGAGGCCTTTGCATTGAGAGCTATCTGAAAACGGCTGTGGCGCTGAAGTTGCCTGAGAATGTGGAGTTGGTGGCATGTGAAACCCGCATGTGGAGCATTCGTTTGTGTAGGAGGCTCACCAAGCTTCATTTCAGTCCTATGCACTGAAAGGGCACTAAGCATAGAGTGTGAAAACTGAGTTTCCTTGAGAGCTGCTTGGAAGCCTGATGGTGTGTGAAGTTAGTGAGCCAAATGGAGTTGTTCTCCCACAAGAACCACTCGGCTGATCCTTCTTCAATATGCCCTTCACCAACATGCAGTGTTTCCTTGATTGAATTAGCTCTCACACCAATATTTGAGTCTTTTGCATTGAGGGCTATCTGAAAACGGCTGTGGCGCTGAAGTTGCCTGTGAATGTGGAGTTGGTGGCATGTGAAACCCGCATGTGGAGCATTCGTTTGTGTGGGATGCTCTACCAGGTTCATTCCTAGATAATGCACTCAAAGGGCACTAAGCATAGAGTGTGAAAACTGAGTTTTCTTGAGAGCTGCTTGGAAGCATGATGGTGTGTGAAGTGAGTGAGCCAAGTGGAGTTGTTTCTCCCACAAGAACCACTCGGCTGATCCTTCTGCAATATGCCCTTCACCAACATGCAGTGTTTCCTTTATTGAATTAGCTCTCACACCAATATTTGCGTCTAGAGCCTTTGCATTGAGGGCTATCTGAAAACGGCTGTGGCGCTGAAGTTGCCTGTGAATGTGGAGTTGGTGGCATGTGAAACCCGCATGTGGAGCATTCGTTTTTGTGGGATGCTCTACAAGGTTGATTTCCGTCCTAGGGCACTCAAAGGGCACTAAGGATAGAGTGTGAAAACTGAGTTTCCTTGAGAGCTGCTTGGAAGCCTGATGGTATGTGGAAGTTAGTGAGCCAAATGGAGTTGTTCTCCCACAAGAACCACTCGGCTGATCCTTCTCAATATGCCTTCACCAACATGCAGTGTTTCCATGATTGAATTAGCTCTCACAGGAATATTTGCGTCTAGAACCTTTGCATTGAGGGGCTATCTGAAAACGGATGTGGCTCTGAAGTTGCCTGTGAATGTGGAGTTGGTGGCATGTGAAACCCACATGTGGAGCATTCATTTGTGTGGGATGCTCTACCAGGTTCATTCCTAGATAATGCACTCAAAGGGCACTAAGCATAGAGTGTGAAAACTGAGTTTCCTTGAGAGCTGCTTGGAAGCCTGATGGTGTGTGAAGTTAGTGAGCCAAATGGAGTTGTTCTCCCACAAGAGCCACTCGGCTGATCCTTCTGCAATATGCCCTTCACCAACATGCAGTGTTTCCTTTATTGAATTAGCTCTCACACCAATATTTGCGTCTAGAGCCTTTGCATTGAGGGCTATCTGAAAACGGCTGTGGCCCTGAAGTTGCCTGTGAATGTGGAGTTGGTGGCATGTGAAACCCGCATGTGGAGCATTCGTTTGTGTGGGATGCTCAGCAAGATTCATTTCAGTCTTAGGAACTCAAAGGGCACTAAGCATAGAGTGTGAAAACTGAGTTTCCTTGAGAGCTGCTTGGAAGCCTGATGGTGTGTGAAGTTAGTGATCCAAATGGAGTTGTTCTCCCACAAGAACCACTCGGCTGATCCTTCTTCAATATGCCCTTCACCAACATGCAGTGTTTCCTTGATTGAATTAGCTCTCACACCAATATTTGCGTCTAGAGCCTTTGCATTGAGGCCTATCTGAAAACAGCTGTGCCTCTGAAGTTGCCTGTGAATGTGGAGTTGGTGGCATGTGAAACCCGCATGTGGAGCATTCGTTTGTGTGGGATGCTCTACCAGGTTCATTCCTAGATAATGCACTCAAAGGGCACTAAGCATAGAGTGTGAAAACTGAGTTTCCTTGAGAGCTGCTTGGAAGCCTGATGGTGTGTGAAGTGAGTGAGCCAAATGGAGTTGTTCTACCACAAGAACCACTTGGCTGATCCTTCTGCAATATGCCCTTCACCAACATGCAGTGTTTCCTTGATTGAATTAGCTCTCACACCAATATTTGTGTCTAGAGCCTTTCTGAAAATGGCTGTGGCCCTGAAGTTGCCTGTGAATGTGGAGTTGGTGGCATGTGAAACGAGCATGTGGAGCATTCGTTTGTGTGGGATGCTCTACCAGGTTCATTCCTAGATAATGCACTCAAAGGGCACTAAGCATAGAGTGTGAAAACTGAGTTTCCTTGAGAGCTGCTTGGAAACCTGATGGTGTGTGAAGTTAGTGAGCCAAATGGAGTTGTTCCCCAAAAGAACTACTTGGCTGATCCTTCTTCAATATGCCCTTCACCAACATGCAGTGTTTCCTTGATTGAATTAGCTCTCACACCAATATTTGTGTCTAGAGCCTTTGCATTGAGGGCTATCTGAAAATGGCTGTGGCCCTGAAGTTGCCTGTGAATGTGGAGTTGGTGGCATGTGAAACCCACATGTGGAGCATTCGTTTGTGTGGGATTCTGACCAAGCTTCATTTCAGTCATAGGCACCCAAAGGGCACTAAGCATAGAGTGTGAAAACTGAGTTTCCTTGAGAGCTGCTTGGAAGCCTGATGGTGTGTGAAGTTAGTGAGCCAAATGGAGTTGTTCTCAAACAAAAACCACTCGGCTGATTCCTGTTCAATATGCCCTTCACCAACATGCAGTGTTTCCTTGATTGAATTAGCTCTCACACCAATATTTGTGTCTAGAGCCTTTGCATTGAGGGCTATCTGAAAATGGCTGTGGCCCTGAAGTTGCCTGTGAATGTGGAGTTGGTGGCATGTGAAACGAGCATGTGGAGCATTCGTTTGTGTGGGATGCTCTACCAGGTTCATTCCTAGATAATGCACTCAAAGGGCACTAAGCATAGAGTGTGAAAACTGAGTTTCCTTGAGAGCTGCTTGGAAGCCTGATGGTGTGTGAAGTTAGTGAGCCAAATGGAGTTGTTCTCCCACAAGAGCCACTCGGCTGATCCTGCTTCAATATGCCCTTCACCAACATGCAGTGTTTCCTTTATTGAATTAGCTCTCACACCAATATTTGCGTCTAGAGCCTTTGCATTGAGGGCTATCTGAAAACGGCTGTGGCCCTGAAGTTGCCTGTGAATGTGGAGTTGGTGGCATGTGAAACCCGCATGTGGAGCATTCGTTTGTGTGGGATGCTCAGCAAGATTCATTTCAGTCTTAGGAACTCAAAGGGCACTAAGCATAGAGTGTGAAAACTGAGTTTCCTTGAGAGCTGCTTGGAAGCCTGATGGTGTGTGAAGTTAGTGAGCCAAATGGAGTTGCTCTCAAACAAGAACCACTCGGCTGATTCCTGTTCAATATGCCCTTCACCAACATGCAGTGTTTCCTTGATTGAATTAGCTCTCACACCAATATTTGCGTTTAGAGCCTTTGCATTGAGAGCTATCTGAAAATGGCTGTGGCGCTGAACTTGCCTGTGAATGTGGAGTTTCTGGCATGTGAAACCCGCATGTGGAGCATTCGGTTGTGTGGAATGCTCTACCAGGTTCCTTATCGATAATGCACTCAAAGGGCACTAAGCATAGAGTGTGAAAACTGAGTTTCCTTGAGAGCTGCCGGGAAGACTGATGGTGTGTGAAGTTAGTGAGCCAAATGGAGTTGTTCTCACACAAGAACCACTCAGCTGATCCTTCTGCAATATGCCCTTCACCAACATGCAGTGTTTCCTTGATTGAATTAGCTCTCACAC
The DNA here is from genome assembly GCF_030435755.1 of Ochotona princeps. NCBI lineage: Eukaryota > Metazoa > Chordata > Mammalia > Lagomorpha > Ochotonidae > Ochotona > Ochotona princeps. The sequence goes on along the minus strand of NW_026698960.1, from coordinate 56,317 downwards.
CAATATTTGCGTCTAGAGCCTTTGCATTGAGGCCTATCTGAAAACAGCTGTGCCTCTGAAGTTGCCTGTGAATGTGGAGTTGGTGGCATGTGAAACACGCATGTGGAGCATTCGTATGTGTGGGATGCTCACCAAGCTTCATTTCAGTCCTAGGCACTCAAAGGGCACTAAGCATAGAGTGTGAAAACTGAGTTTCCTTGAGAGCTGCTTGGAAGCCTGATGGTGTGTGAAGTGAGTGAGCCAAATGGAGTTGTTCTCCCACAAGAACCACTCGGCTGATCTTTCTGCAATATGCCCTTCACCAACATGCAGTGTTTCCTTGATTGAATTAGCTCTCACACCAATATTTGCGTTTAGAGCCTTTGCATTGAGAGCTATCTGAAAACGGCTGTGGCGCTGAAGTTGCCTGAGAATATGGAGTTGGTGGCATGTGAAACCCGCATGTGGAGCATTCGTTTGTGTGGGATGCTCTACCAGGTTCATTCCTAGATAATGCACTCAAAGGGCACTAAGCATAGAGTGTGAAAACTGAGTTTCCTTGAGAGCTGCTTGGAAGCCTGATGGTGTGTGAAGTTAGTGAGCCAAATGGAGTTGTTCTCCCACAAGAACCACTCGGCTGATCTTTCTGCAATATGCCCTTCACCAACATGCAGTGTTTCCTTGATTGAATTAGCTCTCACACCAATAATTGCGTCTAGAGCCTTTGCATTGAGAGCTATCTGAAAACGGCTGTGGCGCTGAAGTTGCCTGAGAATGTGGAGTTGGTGGCATGTGAAACCCGCATGTGGAGCATTCGTTTGTGTAGGATGCTCACCAAGCTTCATTTCAGTCCTATGCACTGAAAGGGCACTAAGCATAGAGTGTGAAAACTGAGTTTCCTTGAGAGCTGCTTGGAAGCCTGATGGTGTGTGAAGTTAGTGAGCCAAATGGAGTTGTTCTCCCACAAGAACCACTCGGCTGATCCTTCTTCAATATGCCCTTCACCAACATGCAGTGTTTCCTTGATTGAATTAGCTCTCACACCAATATTTGAGTCTTTTGCATTGAGGGCTATCTGAAAACGGCTGTGGCGCTGAACTTGCCTGAGAATGTGGAGTTGGTGGCATGTGAAACCCGCATGTGGAGCATTCGTTTGTGTGGGATGCTCTACCAGGTTCATTCCTAGATAATGCACTCAAAGGGCACTAAGCATAGAGTGTGAAAACTGAGTTTTCTTGAGAGCTGCTTGGAAGCATGATGGTGTGTGAAGTGAGTGAGCCAAGTGGAGTTGTTCTCCCACAAGAACCACTCGGCTGATCCTTCTTCAATATGCCCTTCACCAACATGCAGTGTTTCCTTTATTGAATTAGCTCTCACACCAATATTTGCGTCTAGAGCCTTTGCATTGAGGGCTATCTGAAAACGGCTTTGGCGCTGAAGTTGCCTGTGAATGTGGAGTTGGTTGCATGTGAAACCCGCATGTGGAGCTTTCGTTTGTGTGGGATGCTCACCAAGCTTCATTTCAGTCCTAGGCACTCAAAGGGCACTAAGCATAGAGTGTGAAAACAGAGTTTCCTTGAGAGCTGCTTGGAAGCCTGATGGCGTGTGAAGTTAGTGAGCCAAATGGAGTTGTTCTCCCACAAGAACCACTCGGCTGATCCTTCTGCAATATGCCCTTCACCAACATGCAGTGTTTCCTTGATTGAATTAGCTCTCACACCAATATTTGCGTCTAGAGCCTTTGCATTGAGGGCTATCTGAAAACGGCTGTGGCGCTGAAGTTGCCTGTGAATGTGGAGTTGGTGGCATGTGAAACCCGCATGTGGAGCATTCGTTTTTGTGGGATGCTCTACAAGGTTGATTTCCGTCCTAGGCACTCAAAGGGCACTAAGGATAGAGTGTGAAAACTGAGTTTCCTTGAGAGCTGCTTGGAAGCCTGATGGTATGTGAAGTTAGTGAGCCAAATGGAGTTGTTCTCCCACAAGAACCACTCGGCTGATCCTTCTTCAATATGCCCTTCACCAACATGCAGTGTTTCCATGATTGAATTAGCTCTCACAGGAATATTTGCGTCTAGAACCTTTGCATTGAGGGCTATCTGAAAACGGATGTGGCTCTGAAGTTGCCTGTGAATGTGGAGTTGGTGGCATGTGAAACCCACATGTGGAGCATTCATTTGTGTGGGATGCTCTACCAGGTTCATTCCTAGATAATGCACTCAAAGGGCACTAAGCATAGAGTGTGAAAACTGAGTTTCCTTGAGAGCTGCTTGGAAGCCTGATGGTGTGTGAAGTTAGTGAGCCAAATGGAGTTGTTCTCCCACAAGAGCCACTCGGCTGATCCTGCTTCAATATGCCCTTCACCAACATGCAGTGTTTCCTTTATTGAATTAGCTCTCACACCAATATTTGCGTCTAGAGCCTTTGCATTGAGGGCTATCTGAAAACGGCTGTGGCCCTGAAGTTGCCTGTGAATGTGGAGTTGGTGGCATGTGAAACCCGCATGTGGAGCATTCGTTTGTGTGGGATGCTCAGCAAGATTCATTTCAGTCTTAGGAACTCAAAGGGCACTAAGCATAGAGTGTGAAAACTGAGTTTCCTTGAGAGCTGCTTGGAAGCCTGATGGTGTGTGAAGTTAGTGATCCAAATGGAGTTGTTCTCCCACAAGAACCACTCGGCTGATCCTTCTTCAATATGCCCTTCACCAACATGCAGTGTTTCCTTGATTGAATTAGCTCTCACACCAATATTTGCGTCTAGAGCCTTTGCATTGAGGCCTATCTGAAAACAGCTGTGCCTCTGAAGTTGCCTGTGAATGTGGAGTTGGTGGCATGTGAAACCCGCATGTGGAGCATTCGTTTGTGTGGGATGCTCTACCAGGTTCATTCCTAGATAATGCACTCAAAGGGCACTAAGCATAGAGTGTGAAAACTGAGTTTCCTTGAGATAGCTGCTTGGAAGCCTGATGGTGTGTGAAGTGAGTGAGCCAAATGGAGTTGTTCTCCCACAAGAACCACTTGGCTGATCCTTCTGCAATATGCCCTTCACCAACATGCAGTGTTTCCTTGATTGAATTAGCTCTCACACCAATATTTGTGTCTAGAGCCTTTCTGAAAATGGCTGTGGCCCTGAAGTTGCCTGTGAATGTGGAGTTGGTGGCATGTGAAACGAGCATGTGGAGCATTCGTTTGTGTGGGATGCTCTACCAGGTTCATTCCTAGATAATGCACTCAAAGGGCACTAAGCATAGAGTGTGAAAACTGAGTTTCCTTGAGAGCTGCTTGGAAACCTGATGGTGTGTGAAGTTAGTGAGCCAAATGGAGTTGTTCCCAAAAGAACTACTTGGCTGATCCTTCTTCAATATGCCCTTCACAAACATGCAGTGTTTCCTTGATTGAATTAGCTCTCACACCAATATTTGTGTCTAGAGCCTTTGCATTGAGGGCTATCTGAAAATGGCTGTGGCCCTGAAGTTGCCTGTGAATGTGGAGTTGGTGGCATGTGAAACCCACATGTGGAGCATTCGTTTGTGTGGGATTCTGACCAAGCTTCATTTCAGTCATAGGCACCCAAAGGGCACTAAGCATAGAGTGTGAAAACTGAGTTTCTTGAGAGCTGCTTGGAAGCCTGATGGTGTGTGAAGTTAGTGAGCCAAGTGGAGTTGTTCTCAAACAAAAACCACTCGGTTGATTCCTGTTCAATATGCCCTTCACCAACATGCAGTGTTTCCTTGATTGAATTAGCTCTCACACCAATATTTGTGTCTAGAGCCTTTGCATTGAGGGCTATCTGAAAATGGCTGTGGCCCTGAAGTTGCCTGTGAATGTGGAGTTGGTGGCATGTGAAACGAGCATGTGGAGCATTCGTTTGTGTGGGATGCTCTACCAGGTTCATTCCTAGATAATGCACTCAAAGGGCACTAAGCATAGAGTGTGAAAACTGAGTTTCCTTGAGAGCTGCCGGGAAGACTGATTGTGTGTGAAGTTAGTGAGCCAAATGGAGTTGTTCTCACACAAGAACCACTCAGCTGATCCTTCTGCAATATGCCTTCACCAACATGCAGTGTTTCCTTGATTGAATTAGCTCTCACACCAATATTTGCGTCTAGAGCCTTTGCATTGAGGCCTATCTGAAAACAGCTGTGCCTCTGAAGTTGCCTGTGAATGTGGAGTTGGTGGCATGTGAAACACGCATGTGGAGCATTCGTATGTGTGGGATGCTCACCAAGCTTCATTTCAGTCCTAGGCACTCAAAGGGCACTAAGCATAGAGTGTGAAAACTGAGTTTCCTTGAGAGCTGCTTGGAAGCCTGATGGTGTGTGAAGTTAGTGAGCCAAATGGAGTTGTTCTCCCACAGGAACCATTCGGCTGATCCTTCTTCAATATGCCCTTCACCAACATGCAGTGTTTCCTTGATTGAATTAGCTCTCACACCAATATTTGCGTCTTTTGCATTGAGGGCTATCTGAAAACGGCTGTGGCGCTGAACATGCCTGAGAATGTGGAGTTGGTGGCATGTGAAACCCGCATGTGGAGCATTCGTTTGTGTGGGATGCTCTACCAGGTTCATTCCTAGATAATGCACTCAAAGGGCACTAAGCATAGAGTGTGAAAACTGAGTTTTCTTGAGAGCTGCTTGGAAGCATGATGGTGTGTGAAGTGAGTGAGCCAAGTGGAGTTGTTCTCCCACAAGAACCACTCGGCTGATCCTTCTGCAATATGCCCTTCACCAACATGCAGTGTTTCCTTTATTGAATTAGCTCTCACACCAATATTTGCGTCTAGAGCCTTTGCATTGAGGGCTATCTGAAAACGGCTGTGGCGCTGAAGTTGCCTGTGAATGTGGAGTTGGTTGCATGTGAAACCCGCATGTGGAGCTTTCGTTTGTGTGGGATGCTCACCAAGCTTCATTTCAGTCCTAGGCACTCAAAGGGCACTAAGCATAGAGTGTGAAAACAGAGTTTCCTTGAGAGCTGCTTGGAAGCCTGATGGCGTGTGAAGTTAGTGAGCCAAATGGAGTTGTTCTCCCACAAGAACCACTCGGCTGATCCTTCTGCAATATGCCCTTCACCAACATGCAGTGTTTCCATGATTGAATTAGCTCTCACACCAATATTTGCGTCTAGAGCCTTTGCATTGAGGGCTATCTGAAAACGGCTGTGGCGCTGAAGTTGCCTGTGAATGTGGAGTTGGTGGCATGTGAAACCCTCATGTGGAGCATTCGTTTGTGTGGAATGCTCTACCAGGTTCATTCCTAGATAATGCACTCAAAGGGCACTAAGCATAGAGTGTGAAAACTGATTTTCCTTGAGAGCTGCTTGGAAGCCTGATGGCGTGTGAAGTTAGTGAGCCAAATGGAGTTGTTCTCCCACAAGAACCACTCGGCTGATCCTTCTGCAATATGCCCTTCACCAACATGCAGTGTTTCCATGATTGAATTAGCTCTCACAAAAATATTTGCGTCTAGTACCTTTGCATTGAGGGCTATCTGAAAACGGCTGTGGCGCTGAAGTTGCCTGTGAATGTGGAGTTGGTGGCATTTGAAACCCGCATGTGGAGCATTCGTTTGTGTCGGATGCTCTACCAGGTACATTCCTAGATAATGCACTCAAAGGGCACTAAGCATAGAGTGTGAAAACTGAGTTTCCTTGAGAGCTGCTTGGAAGCATGATGGTGTGTGACGTTAGTGAGCCAAATGGAGTTGTTCTCCACAAGAACCACTCGGCTGATCCTTCTTCAATATGCCCTTCACCAACATGCAATGTTTCCTTGATTGAATTAGCTCTCACACCAATATTTGCATCTAGAGCCTTTGCATTTAGGGCTATCTGAAAATGGCTGTGGCGCTGAAGTTGCCTGTGAATGTGGAGTTGGTGGCATGTGAAACACGCATGTGGAGCATTCGTATGTGTGGGATGCTCACCAAGCTTCATTTCAGTCCTAGGCACTCAAAGGGCACTAAGCATAGAGTGTGAAAACTGAGTTTCCTTGAGAGCTGCTTGGAAGCCTGATGGTGTGTGAAGTGAGTGAGCCAAATGGAGTTGCTCTCAAACAAGAACCACTCGGCTGATTCCTGTTCAATATGCCCTTCACCAACATGCAGTGTTTCCTTGATTGAATTAGCTCTCACACCAATATTTGCGTTTAGAGCCTTTGCATTGAGAGTTATCTGAAAATGGCTGTGGCGCTGAACTTGCTTGTGAATGTGGAGTTTCTGGCATGTGAAACCCGCATGTGGAGCATTCGTTTTGTGTGGAATGCTCTACCAGGTTCCTTATCGATAATGCACTCAAGGGCACTAAGCATAGAGTGTGGAAACTGAGTTTCCTTGAGAGCTGCCGGGAAGACTGATTGTGTGTGAAGTTAGTGAGCCAAATGGAGATGTTCTCACACAAGAACCACTCAGCTGATCCTTCTGCAATATGCCCTTCACCAACATGCAGTGTTTCCTTGATTGAATTAGCTCTCACACCAATATTGCGTCTAGAGCCTTTGCATTGAGGCCTATCTGAAAACAGCTGTGCCTCTGAAGTTGCCTGTGATGTGGAGTTGGTGGCATGTGAAACACGCATGTGGAGCATTCGTATGTGTGGGATGCTCTACAAGCTTCATTTCAGTCCTAGGCACTCAAAGGGCACTAAGCATAGAGTGTGAAAACTGAGTTTCCTTGAGAGCTGCTTGGAAGCCTGATGGTGTGTGAAGTGAGTGAGCCAAATGGAGTTGTTCTCCCACAAGAACACTCGGCTGATCTTTCTGCAATATGCCCTTCACCAACATGCAGTGTTTCCTTGATTGAATTAGCTCTCACACCAATATTTGCGTTTAGAGCCTTTGCATTGAGAGCTATCTGAAAACGGCTGTGGCGCTGAAGTTGCCTGTGAATGTGGAGTTGGTGGCATGTGAAACCCGCATGTGGAGCATTCGTTTGTGTGGGATGCTCTACCAGGTTCATTCCTAGATAATGCACTCAAAGGGCACTAAGCATAGAGTGTGAAAACTGAGTTTCCTTGAGAGCTGCTTGGAAGCCTGATGGTGTGTGAAGTTAGTGAGCCAAATGGAGTTGTTCTCCCACAAGAACCACTCGGCTGATCTTTCTGCAATATGCCCTTCACCAACATGCAGTGTTTCCTTGATTGAATTAGCTCTCACACCAATAATTGCGTCTAGAGCCTTTGCATTGAGAGCTATCTGAAAACGGCTGTGGCGCTGAAGTTGCCTGAGAATGTGGAGTTGGTGGCATGTGAAACCCGCATGTGGAGCATTCGTTTGTGTAGGATGCTCACCAAGCTTCATTTCAGTCCTATGCACTGAATGGGCACTAAGCATAGAGTGTGAAAACTGAGTTTCCTTGAGAGCTGCTTGGAAGCCTGATGGTGTGTGAAGTTAGTGAGCCAAATGGAGTTGTTCTCCCACAGGAACCATTCGGCTGATCCTTCTTCAATATGCCCTTCACCAACATGCAGTGTTTCCTTGATTGAATTAGCTCTCACACCAATATTGAGTCTTTTGCATTGAGGGCTATCTGAAAACAGCTGTGGCGCTGAACTTGCCTGAGAATGTGGAGTTGGTGGCATGTGAAACCCGCATGTGGAGCATTCGTTTGTGTGGGATGCTCTACCAGGTTCATTCCTAGATAATGCACTCAAAGGGCACTAAGCATAGAGTGTGAAAACTGAGTTTTCTTGAGAGCTGCTTGGAAGCATGATGGTGTGTGAAGTGAGTGAGCCAAGTGGAGTTGTTCTCCACAAGAACCACTCGGCTGATCCTTCTGCAATATGCCCTTCACCAACATGCAGTGTTTCCTTGATTGAATTAGCTCTCACACCAATATTGCGTCTAGAGCCTTTGCATTGAGGGCTATCTGAAACGGCTGTGGGCGCTGAAGTTGCCTGTGAATGTGGAGTTGGTTGCATGTGAAACCCGCATGTGGAGCTTTCGTTTGTGTGGGATGCTCACCAAGCTTCATTCAGTCCTAGGCACTCAAAGGGCACTAAGCATAGAGTGTGAAAACAGAGTTTCCTTGAGAGCTGCTTGGAAGCCTGATGGCGTGTGAAGTTAGTGAGCCAAATGGAGTTGTTCTCCCACAAGAACCACTCGGCTGATCCTTCTGCAATATGCCCTTCACCAACATGCAGTGTTTCCTTGATTGAATTAGCTCTCACCACCAATATTTGCGTCTAGAGCCTTTACATTGAGGGCTATCTGAAAACGGCTGTGGCGCTGAAGTTGCTGTGAATGTGGAGTTGGTGGCATGTGAAACCCGCATGTGGAGCATTCGTTTGTGTGGGATGCTCTACAAGGTTCATTTCCGTCCTAGGCACTCAAAGGGCACTAAGGATAGAGTGTGAAAACTGAGTTTCCTTGAGAGCTGCTTGGAAGCCTGATGGTGTGTGAAGTTAGTGAGCCAAAAGGAGTTGTTCTCCCACAAGAACCACTCGGCTGATCCTTCTGCAATATGCCTTCACCAACATGCAGTGTTTCCATGATTGAATTAGCTCTCACAGGAATATTTGCGTCTAGAACCTTTGCATTGAGGGCTATCTGAAAACGGATGTGGCTCTGAAGTTGCCTGGTGAATGTGGAGTTGGTGGCATGTGAAACCCACATGTGGAGCATTCATTTGTGTGGGATGCTCTACCAGGTTCATTCCTAGATAATGCACTCAAAGGGCACTAAGCATAGAGTGTGAAAACTGAGTTTCCTTGAGAGGCTGCTTGGAAGCCTGATGGTGTGTGAAGTTAGTGAGCCAAATGGAGTTGTTCTCCCACAAGAGCCACTCGGCTGATCCTGCTTCAATATGCCCTTCACCAACATGCAGTGTTTCCTTTATTGAATTAGCTCTCACACCAATATTTGCATCTAGAGCCTTTGCATTGAGGGCTATCTGAAAACGGCTGTGGCACTGAAGTTGCCTGTGAATGTGGAGTTGGTGGCATGTGAAACCCGCATGTGGAGCATTCGTTTGTGTGTGATGCTCACCAAGCTTCATTTCAGTCCTAGGCACTCAAAGGCACTAAGCATAGAGTGTGAAAACTGAGTTTCCTTGAGAGCTGCTTGGAAGCCTGATGGTGTGTGTAGTTAGTGAGCCAAATGGAGTTGTTCTCCCTCAAGAACCACTCGGCTGATTCCTGTTCAATATGCCCTTCACCAACATGCAGTGTTTCCTTGATTGAATTAGCTCTCACACCAATATTTGCGTCTTTTGCATTGAGGGCTATCTGAAAACGGCTGTGGCGCTGAACTTGCCTGTGAATGTGGAGTTTCTGGCATGTGAAACCCGCATGTGGAGCATTCGTTTGTGTGGGATGCTCTACCAGGCTCATTCCTAGATAATGCACTCAAAGGGCACTAAGCATAGAGTGTGAAAACTGAGTTTCCTTGAGAGCTGCTTGGAAGCCTGATGGTGTGTGAAGTTAGTGAGCCAAATGGAGTTGTTCTCAAACAAGAACCACTCGGCTGATTCCTGCTCAATATGCCCTTCACCAACATGCAGTGTTTCCTTGATTGAAGTAGCTCTCACACCAATATTTGCGTTTAGAGCCTTTGCATTGAGAGCTATCTGAAAACGGCTGTGGGCGCTGAAGTTGCCTGTGAATGTGGAGTTGGTGGCATGTGAAACCCGCAAGTGGAGCATTCGTTTGTGTGGGATGCTCTACCAGGTTCATTCCTAGATAATACACTCAAAGGCACTAAACATAGAGTGCTGAAAACTGAATTTCCTAGAGAGCTGCTTGGAAGCCTGATGGCGTGTGAGGTTAGTGAGCCAAATGGAGTTGTCTCCCACAAGAACCACTCGGCTGATCCTTCTGCAATATGCCCTTCACCAACATGCAGTGTTTCCATGATTGAATTAGCTCTCACAACAATATTTGCGTCTAGAACCTTTGCATTGAGGGCTATCTGAAAACGGCTGTGGCGCTTGAAGTTGCCTGTGAATGTAGAGTTGGTGGCATGTGAAACCCGCATGAGGAGCATTCGTTTGTGTGGGATGCTCTACCAGGTACATTCCTAGATAATGCACTCAAAGAGCACTAAGCATAGAGTGTGAAAACTGAGTTTCCTTGAGAGCTGCTTGGAAGCCTGATGGTGTGTGAAGTTAGTGAGCCAAATGGAGTTGTTCTCCCACAAGAACCACTCGGCTGATCCTTCTGCCATATGCCATACACCAACATGCAGTGTTTCCTTGATTGAATTAGCTCTCACACCAATATTTGAGTCTTTTGCATTGAGAGCTATCTGAAAACGGCTGTGGCGCTGAAGTTGCCTGAGAATGTGGAGTTGGTGGCATGTGAAACCCGCATGTGGAGCATTCGTTTGTGTGGGATGCTCTACAAGGTTCATTTCAGTCCTAGGCACTCAAAGGGCACTAAGGCATAGAGTGTGAAAACTGAGTTTCCTTGAGAGCTGCTTGGAAGCCTGATGGTGGGTGAAGTTAGTGAGCCAAATGGAGTTGTTCTCCCACAAGAACCACTCGGCTGATCCTTCTTCAATATGCCCTTCACCAACATGCAGTGTTTCCATGATTGAATTAGCTCTCACACCAATATTTGGGTCTTTTGCATTGAGGCTATCTGAAAACGGCTGTGGCGCTGACTTGCCTGTGAATGTGGAGTTGGTGGCATGTGAAACCCGCATGTGGAGCATCATTTGTGTGGGATGCTCTACCAGGTTCATTCCTAGATAATGCACTCAAAGGGCACTAAGCATAGAGTGTGAAAACTGAGTTTCCTTGAGAGCTGCTTGGAAGCCTGATGGTGTGTGAAGTTAGTGAGCCAAATGGAGTTGTTCTCCCACAAGAACCACTCGGCTGATCCTTCTTCAATATGCCCTTCACCAACATGCAGTGTTTCCTTGATTGAATTAGCTCTCACACCAATATTTGCGTCTAGAGCCTTTGCATTGAGGGCTATCTGAAAACGGCTGTGGCACTAAAGTTGCCTGTGAATGTGGAGTTGTTGACATGTGAAACCCGCATGTGGAGCATTCGTTTGTGTGTGATGCTCACCAAGCTTCATTTCCGTCCAAGGCACTCAAAGGCACTAAGTATAGAGTGTGAAAACTGAGTTTCCTTGAGAGCTGCTTGGAAGCCTGATGGTGTGTGAAGTTAGTGAGCAAATGGAGTTGTTCTCCCACAAGAACCACTCGGCTGATCCTTCTGCAATATGCCCTTCACCAACATGCAGTGTTTCCTTGATTGAATTAGCTCTCACACCAATATTTGCGTCTTTTGCATTGAGGGCTATCTGAAAACGGCTGTGGCACTGAACTTGCCTGTGAATGTGGAGTTGGTGGCATGTGAAACCCGCATGTGGAGCATTCGTTTGTGTGGATGCTCTATCAAGTAAATTCCTAGATAATGCACTCAAGGGCGCTAAGCATAGAGTGTGAAAACTGAGTTTCCTTGAGAGCTGCTTGGAATCCTGATGGTGTGTGACGTTAGTGAGCCAAATGGAGTTGTTCTCCCACAAGAACCACTCGGCTGATCCTTCTGCCATATGCCATACACCAACATGCAGTGTTTCCTTGATTGAATTAGCTCTCACACCAATATTGAGTCTTTTGCATTGAGAGCTATCTGAAAACGGCTGTTGGCGCTGAAGTTGCCTGTGAATGTGGAGTTGGTGGCTGTGAAACCCGCATGTGGAGCATTCGTTTGTGTGGGATGCTCTACCAGGTTCATTCCTAGATAATACACTCAAAGGGCACTAAGCATAGAGTGTGAAAACTGAGTTTCCTTGAGAGCTGCTTGGAAGCCTGATGGTGTGTGAAGTTAGTGAGCCAAATGGAGTTGTTCTGCCACAAGAACCACTCGGCTGATCCTTCTGCAATATGCCCTTCACCAACATGCAGTGTTTCCTTGATTGAATTAGCTCTCACACCAATAATTGCGTCTAGAGCCTTTGCATTGAGAGCTATCTGAAAACGGCTGTGGCGCTGAAGTTGCCTGTGAATGTGGAGTTGGTGGCATGTGAAACCCGCATGTGGAGCATTCGTTTGTGTGGGATGCTCTACAAGTTTCATTTCAGTCCTAGGCACTCAAAGGGCACTAAGCATAGAGTGTGAAAACTGAGTTTCCTTGAGAGCTGCTTGGAAGCCTGATGGTGTGTGAAGTTAGTGAGCCAAATGGAGTTGTTCTCCCACAAGAACCACTCGGCTGATCTTTCTGCAATATGCCCTTCACCAACATGCAGTGTTTCCTTGATTGAATTAGCTCTCACACCAATATTTGCGTCTAGAGCCTTTGCATTGAGAGCTATCTGAAAACGGCTGTGGCGCTGAAGTTGCCTGAGAATATGGAGTTGGTGGCATGTGAAACCCGCATGTGGAGCATTCGTTTGTGTGGGATGCTCACCAAGATTCATTTCCGTCCTAGGCACTCAAAGGGCACTAAGCATAGAGTGTGAAAACTGAGTTTCCTTGAGAGCTGCTTGGAAGCCTGATGGTGTGTGAAGTGTGTGAGCCAAATGAAGTTGCTCTCAAACAAGAACCACTCGGCTGATTCCTGTTCAATATGCCCTTCACCAACATGCAGTGTTTCCTTGATTGAATTAGCTCTCACACCAATATTTGCGTTTAGAGCCTTTGCATTGAGAGCTATCTGAAAACGGCTGTGGCGCTGAAGTTGCCTGAGAATGTGGAGTTGGTGGCATGTGAAACCCGCATGTGGAGCATTCGTTTGTGTGGGATGCTCTACCAGGTTCATTCCTAGATAATACACTCAAAGGGCACTAAGCATAGAGTGTGAAAACTGAATTTCCTTGAGAGCTGCTTGGAAGCCTGATGGTTTGTGAAGTTAGTGAGCCAAATGGAGTTGTTCTCCCACAAGAACCACTCGACTGATCCTTCTGCAATATGCCCTTCACCAACATGCAGTGTTTCCATGATTGAATTAGCTCTCACACCAATATTTGCGTCTAGAGCCTTTGCATTGAGAGCTATCTGAAAACGGCTGTGGCGCTGAAGTTGCCTGTGAATGTAGAGTTGGGGGCATGTGAAACCCGCATGTGGAGCATTCGTATGTGTGGGATGCTCACCAAGGTTCATTTCAGTCCTAGGCACTCAAAGGGCACTAAGCATAGAGTTTGAAAACTGAGTTTCCTTGAGAGCTGCTTGGAAGCCTGATGGTGTGTGAAGTTAGTGAGCCAAATGGAGTTGTTCTCCCACAAGAACCACTCGGCTGATTCCTGTTCAATATGCCCTTCACCAACATGCAGTGTTTCCTTGATTGAATTAGCTCTCACACCAATATTTGCGTCTAGAGCCTTTGCATTGAGAGCTATCTGAAAACGGCTGTGGCGCTGAAGTTGCCTGAGAATATGGAGTTGGTGGCATGTGAAACCCGCATGTGGAGCATTCGTTTGTGTGGGATGCTCTACCAGGTTCATTCCTAGATAATGCACTCAAAGGGCCCTAAACATTCAGTGTGAAAACTGAGTTTCCTTGAGAGCTGCTTGGAAGCCTGATGGTGTGTGAAGTTAGTGATCCAAATGGAGTTGTTCTCCCACAAGAACCACTCGGCTGATCCTTCTGCCATATGCCATACACCAACATGCAGTGTTTCCTTGATTGAATTAGCTCTCACACCAATATTTGAGTCTTTTGCATTGAGAGCTATCTGAAAACGGCTGTGGCGCTGAAGTTGCCTGTGAATGTGGAGTTGGTGGCATGTGAAACCCGCATGTGGAGCATTCGTTTGTGTGGGATGCTCTACAAGGTTCATTTCAGTCCTAGGCACTCAAAGGGCACTAAGCATAGAGTGTGAAAACTGAGTTTCCTTGAGAGCTGCTTGGAAGCCTGATGGTGTGTGAAGTTAGTGAGCCAAATGGAGTTGTTCTCCCACAAGAACCACTCGGCTGATCTTTCTGCAATATGCCCTTCACCAACATGCAGTGTTTCCTTGATTGAATTAGCTCTCACACCAATATTTGCGTTTAGAGCCTTTGCATTGAGAGCTATCTGAAAACGGCTGTGGCGCTGAAGTTGCCTGAGAATGTGGAGTTGGTGGCATGTGAAACCCGCATGTGGAGCATTCGTTTGTGTGGGATGCTCTACCAGGTTCATTCCTAGATAATACACTCAAAGGGCACTAAACATAGAGTGTGAAAACTGAGTTTCCTAGAGAGCTGCTTGGAAGCCTGATGGCGTGTGAAGTTAGTGAGCCAAATGGAGTTGTTCTCCCACAAGAACCACTCGGCTGATCCTTCTGCAATATGCCCTTCACCAACATGCAGTGTTTCCATGATTGAATTAGCTCTCACAAAAATATTTGCGTCTAGAACCTTTGCATTGAGGGCTATCTGAAAACGGCTGTGGCGCTGAAGTTGCCTGTGAATGTAGAGTTGGTGGCATGTGAAACCCGCATGTGGAGCATTCGTATGTGTGGGATGCTCACCAAGGTTCATTTCAGTCCTAGGCACTCAAAGGGCACTAAGCATAGAGTGTGAAAACTGAGTTTCCTTGAGAGCTGCTTGGAAGCCTGATGGTGTGTGAAGTTAGTGAGCCAAATGGAGTTGTTCTCAAACAAGAACCACTCGGCTGATTCCTGTTCAATATGCCCTTCACCAACATGCAGTGTTTCCTTGATTGAATTAGCTCTCACACCAATATTTGCATCTAGAGCCTTTGCATTGAGAGCTATCTGAAAACGGCTGTGGCGCTGAAGTTGCCTGAGAATATGGAGTTGGTGGCATGTGAAACCCGCATGTGGAGCATTCGTTTGTGTGGGATGCTCTACCAGGTTCATTCCTAGATAATGCACTCAAAGGGCCCTAAACATTCAGTGTGAAAACTGAGTTTCCTTGAGAGCTGCTTGGAAGCCTGATGGTGTGTGAAGTTAGTGAGCCAAATGGAGTTGTTCTCCCACAAGAACCACTCGGCTGATCCTTCTGCAATATGCCATACACCAACATGCAGTGTTTCCTTGATTGAATTAGCTCTCACACCAATATTTGAGTCTTTTGCATTGAGAGCTATCTGAAAACGGCTGTGGCGCTGAACTTGCCTGTGAATGTGGAGTTGGTGGCATGTGAAACCCGCATGTGGAGCATTCGTTTGTGTGGGATGCTCTACCAGGTTCCTTCCTAGATAATGCACTCAAAGGGCCCTAAACATTCAGTGTGAAAACTGAGTTTCCTTGAGAGCTGCTTGGAAGCCTGATGGTGTGTGAAGTTAGTGAGCCAAATGGAGTTGTTCTCCCACAAGAACCACTCGGCTGATCCTTCTGAAATATGCCCTTCACCAACATGCAGTGTTTCCTTGATTGAATTAGCTCTCACACCAATATTTGCGTTTAGAGCCTTTGCATTGAGAGCTATCTGAAAACGGCTGTGGCGCTGAAGTTGCCTGTGAATGTGGAGTTGGTGGCATGTGAAACCCACATGTGGAGCATTCGTTTGTGTGGGATGCTCTACCAGGTTCATTCCTAGATAATGCACTCAAAGGGCACTAAGCATAGAGTGTGAAAACTGAGTTTCCTTGAGAGCTGCTTGGAAGCCTGATGGTGTGTGAAGTTAGTGAGCCAAATGGAGTTGTTTTCCCACAAGAACCACTCGGCTGATCCTTCTGCAATATGCCCTTCACCAACATGCAGTGTTTCCTTGATTGAATTAGCTCTCACACCAATATTTGCGTCTAGAGCCTTTGCATTGAGAGCTATCTGAAAACGGCTGTGGCGCTGAAGTTGCCTGTGAATGTGGAGTTGGTGGCATGTGAAACCCGCATGTGGAGCATTCGTTTGTGTGGGATGCTCTACAAGGTTCATTTCAGTCCTAGGCACTCAAAGGGCACTAAGCATAGAGTGTGAAAACTGAGTTTCCTTGAGAGCTGCTTGGAAGCCTGATGGTGTGTGAAGTTAGTGAGCCAAATGGAGTTGTTCTCCCACAAGAACCACTCGGCTGATCTTTCTGCAATATGCCCTTCACCAACATGCAGTGTTTCCTTGATTGAATTAGCTCTCACACCAATATTTGCGTCTAGAGCCTTTGCATTGAGAGCTATCTGAAAACGGCTGTGGCGCTGAAGTTGCCTGAGAATATGGAGTTGGTGGCATGTGAAACCCGCATGTGGAGCATTCGTTTGTGTGGGATGCTCACCAAGCTTCATTTCCGTCCTAGGCACTCAAAGGGCACTAAGCATAGAGTGTGAAAACTGAGTTTCCTTGAGAGCTGCTTGGAAGCCTGATGGTGTGTGAAGTGTGTGAGCCAAATGAAGTTGCTCTCAAACAAGAACCACTCGTCTGATTCCTGTTCAATATGCCCTTCACCAACATGCAGTGTTTCCTTGATTGAATTAGCTCTCACACCAATATTTGCGTTTAGAGCCTTTGCATTGAGAGCTATCTGAAAACGGCTGTGGCGCTGAAGTTGCCTGAGAATGTGGAGTTGGTGGCATGTGAAACCCGCATGTGGAGCATTCGTTTGTGTGGGATGCTCTACCAGGTTCATTCCTAGATAATACACTCAAAGGGCACTAAACATAGAGTGTGAAAACTGAATTTCCTTGAGAGCTGCTTGGAAGCCTGATGGTTTGTGAAGTTAGTGAGCCAAATGGAGTTGTTCTCCCACAAGAACCACTCGACTGATCCTTCTGCAATATGCCCTTCACCAACATGCAGTGTTTCCATGATTGAATTAGCTCTCACAAAAATATTTGCGTCTAGAACCTTTGCATTGAGGGCTATCTGAAAACGGCTGTGGCGCTGAAGTTGCCTGTGAATGTAGAGTCGGGGGCATGTGAAACCCGCATGTGGAGCATTCGTATGTGTGGGATGCTCACCAAGGTTCATTTCAGTCCTAGGCACTCAAAGGGCACTAAGCATAGAGTTTGAAAACTGAGTTTCCTTGAGAGCTGCTTGGAAGCCTGATGGTGTGTGAAGTTAGTGAGCCAAATGGAGTTGTTCTCCCACAAGAACCACTCGGCTGATTCCTGTTCAATATGCCCTTCACCAACATGCAGTGTTTCCTTGATTGAATTAGCTCTCACACCAATATTTGCGTCTAGAGCCTTTGCATTGAGAGCTATCTGAAAACGGCTGTGGCGCTGAAGTTGCCTGAGAATATGGAGTTGGTGGCATGTGAAACCCGCATGTGGAGCATTCGTTTGTGTGGGATGCTCTACCAGGTTCATTCCTAGATAATGCACTCAAAGGGCCCTAAACATTCAGTGTGAAAACTGAGTTTCCTTGAGAGCTGCTTGGAAGCCTGATGGTGTGTGAAGTTAGTGAGCCAAATGGAGTTGTTCTCCCACAAGAACCACTCGGCTGATCCTTCTGCCATATGCCATACACCAACATGCAGTGTTTCCTTGATTGAATTAGCTCTCACACCAATATTTGAGTCTTTTGCATTGAGAGCTATCTGAAAACGGCTGTGGCGCTGAAGTTGCCTGTGAATGTGGAGTTGGTGGCATGTGAAACCCGCATGTGGAGCATTCGTTTGTGTGGGATGCTCTACAAGGTTCATTTCAGTCCTAGGCACTCAAAGGGCACTAAGCATAGAGTGTGAAAACTGAGTTTCCTTGAGAGCTGCTTGGAAGCCTGATGGTGTGTGAAGTTAGTGAGCCAAATGGAGTTGTTCTCCCACAAGAACCACTCGGCTGATCTTTCTGCAATATGCCCTTCACCAACATGCAGTGTTTCCTTGATTGAATTAGCTCTCACACCAATATTTGCGTTTAGAGCCTTTGCATTGAGAGCTATCTGAAAACGGCTGTGGCGCTGAAGTTCCCTGAGAATGTGGAGTTGGTGGCATGTGAAACCCGCATGTGGAGCATTCGTTTGTGTGGGATGCTCTACCAGGTTCATTCCTAGATAATACACTCAAAGGGCACTAAACATAGAGTGTGAAAACTGAGTTTCCTAGAGAGCTGCTTGGAAGCCTGATGGCGTGTGAAGTTAGTGAGCCAAATGGAGTTGTTCTCCCACAAGAACCACTCGGCTGATCCTTCTGCAATATGCCCTTCACCAACATGCAGTGTTTCCATGATTGAATTAGCTCTCACAAAAATATTTGCGTCTAGAACCTTTGCATTGAGGGCTATCTGAAAACGGCTGTGGCGCTGAAGTTGCCTGTGAATGTAGAGTTGGTGGCATGTGAAACCCGCATGTGGAGCATTCGTATGTGTGGGATGCTCACCAAGGTTCATTTCAGTCCTAGGCACTCAAAGGGCACTAAGCATAGAGTGTGAAAACTGAGTTTCCTTGAGAGCTGCTTGGAAGCCTGATGGTGTGTGAAGTTAGTGAGCCAAATGGAGTTGTTCTCAAACAAGAACCACTCGGCTGATTCCTGTTCAATATGCCCTTCACCAACATGCAGTGTTTCCTTGATTGAATTAGCTCTCACACCAATATTTGCATCTAGAGCCTTTGCATTGAGAGCTATCTGAAAACGGCTGTGGCGCTGAAGTTGCCTGAGAATATGGAGTTGGTGGCATGTGAAACCCGCATGTGGAGCATTCGTTTGTGTGGGATGCTCTACCAGGTTCATTCCTAGATAATGCACTCAAAGGGCCCTAAACATTCAGTGTGAAAACTGAGTTTCCTTGAGAGCTGCTTGGAAGCCTGATGGTGTGTGAAGTTAGTGAGCCAAATGGAGTTGTTCTCCCACAAGAACCACTCGGCTGATCCTTCTGCCATATGCCATACACCAACATGCAGTGTTTCCTTGATTGAATTAGCTCTCACACCAATATTTGAGTCTTTTGCATTGAGAGCTATCTGAAAACGGCTGTGGCGCTGAACTTGCCTGTGAATGTGGAGTTGGTGGCATGTGAAACCCGCATGTGGAGCATTCGTTTGTGTGGAATGCTCTACCAGGTTCCTTCCTAGATAATGCACTCAAAGGGCCCTAAACATTCAGTGTGAAAACTGAGTTTCCTTGAGAGCTGCTTGGAAGCCTGATGGTGTGTGAAGTTAGTGAGCCAAATGGAGTTGTTCTCCCACAAGAACCACTCGGCTGATCCTTCTGAAATATGCCCTTCACCAACATGCAGTGTTTCCTTGATTGAATTAGCTCTCACACCAATATTTGCGTTTAGAGCCTTTGCATTGAGAGCTATCTGAAAACGGCTGTGGCGCTGAAGTTGCCTGTGAATGTGGAGTTGGTGGCATGTGAAACCCACATGTGGAGCATTCGTTTGTGTGGGATGCTCTACCAGGTTCATTCCTAGATAATGCACTCAAAGGGCACTAAGCATAGAGTGTGAAAACTGAGTTTCCTTGAGAGCTGCCGGGAAGCCTGATGGTGTGTGAAGTTAGTGAGCCAAATGGAGTTGTTCTCCCACAAGAACCACTCGGCTGATCCTTCTTCAATATGCCCTTCACCAACATGCAGTGTTTCCTTGATTGAATTAGCTCTCACACCAATATTTGCGTCTAGAGCCTTTGCATTGAGAGCTATCTGAAAATGGCTGTGGCGCTGAAGTTGCCTGTGAATGTGGAGTTGGTGGCATGTGAAACCCGCATGTGGAGCATTCGTTTGTGTGGGATGCTCTACAAGGTTCATTTCAGTCCTAGACACTCAAAGGGCACTAACCATAGAGTGTGAAAACTGAGTTTCCTTGAGAGCTGCTTGGAAGCCTGATGGTGTGTGAAGTGAGTGAGCCAAATGGAGTTGCTCTCAAACAAGAACCACTCGGCTGATTCCTGTTCAATATGCCCTTCACCAACATGCAGTGTTTCCTTGATTGAATTAGCTCTCACACCAATATTTGCGTTTAGAGCCTTTGCATTGAGAGCTATCTGAAAACGGCTGTGGCGCTGAAGTTGCCTGTGAATGTAGAGTTGGTGGCATGTGAAACCCGCATGTGGAGCATTCGTTTGTGTGGGATGCTCACCAAGCTTCATTTCCGTCCTAGGCACTCAAAGGGCACTAAGCATAGAGTGTGAAAACTGAGTTTCCTTGAGAGCTGCTTGGAAGCCTGATGGTGTGTGAAGTGTGTGAGCCAAATGAAGTTGCTCTCAAACAAGAACCACTCGGCTGATTCCTGTTCAATATGCCCTTCACCAACATGCAGTGTTTCCTTGATTGAATTAGCTCTCACACCAATATTTGCGTCTAGAGCCTTTGCATTGAGAGCTATCTGAAAACGGCTGTGGCGCTGAAGTTGCCTGAGAATGTGGAGTTGGTGGCATGTGAAACCCGCATGTGGAGCATTCGTTTGTGTGGGATGCTCTACCAGGTTCATTCCTAGATAATACACTCAAAGGGCACTAAACATAGAGTGTGAAAACTGAGTTTCCTAGAGAGCTGCTTGGAAGCCTGATGGCGTGTGAAGTTAGTGAGCCAAATGGAGTTGTTCTCCCACAAGAACCACTCGGCTGATCCTTCTGCAATATGCCCTTCACCAACATGCAGTGTTTCCATGATTGAATTAGCTCTCACAAAAATATTTGCGTCTAGAACCTTTGCATTGAGGGCTATCTGAAAACGGCTGTGGCGCTGAAGTTGCCTGTGAATGTAGAGTTGGTGGCATGTGAAACCCGCATGTGGAGCATTCGTATGTGTGGGATGCTCACCAAGCTTCATTTCAGTCCTAGGCACTCAAAGGGCACTAAGCATAGAGTGTGAAAACTGAGTTTCCTTGAGAGCTGCTTGGAAGCCTGATGGTGTGTGAAGTTAGTGAGCCAAATGGAGTTGTTCTCAAACAAGAACCACTCGGCTGATTCCTGTTCAATATGCCCTTCACCAACATGCAGTGTTTCCTTGATTGAATTAGCTCTCACACCAATATTTGCGTCTAGAACCTTTGCATTGAGAGCTATCTGAAAACGGCTGTGGCGCTGAAGTTGCCTGAGAATATGGAGTTGGTGGCATGTGAAACCCGCATGTGGAGCATTCGTTTGTGTGGGATGCTCTACCAGGTTCATTCCTAGATAATGCACTCAAAGGGCCCTAAACATTCAGTGTGAAAACTGAGTTTCCTTGAGAGCTGCTTGGAAGCCTGATGGTGTGTGAAGTTAGTGAGCCAAATGGAGTTGTTCTCCCACAAGAACCACTCGGCTGATCCTTCTGCCATATGCCATACACCAACATGCAGTGTTTCCTTGATTGAATTAGCTCTCACACCAATATTTGAGTCTTTTGCATTGAGAGCTATCTGAAAACGGCTGTGGCGCTGAAGTTGCCTGTGAATGTGGAGTTGGTGGCATGTGAAACCCGCATGTGGAGCATTCGTTTGTGTGGAATGCTCTACCAGGTTCCTTCCTAGATAATGCACTCAAAGGGCCCTAAACATTCAGTGTGAAAACTGAGTTTCCTTGAGAGCTGCTTGGAAGCCTGATGGTGTGTGAAGTTAGTGAGCCAAATGGAGTTGTTCTCCCACAAGAACCACTCGGCTGATTCTTCTTCAATATGCCCTTCACCAACATGCAGTGTTTCCTTGATTGAATTAGCTCTCACACCACAAATTGCGTCTAGAGCCTTTGCATTGAGAGCTATCTGAAAACGGCTGTGGCGCTGAAGTTGCCTGTGAATGTGGAGTTGGTGGCATGTGAAACCCGCATGTGGAGCATTCGTTTGTGTGGGATGCTCTACAAGGTTCATTTCAGTCCTAGGCACTCAAAGGGCACTAAGCATAGAGTGTGAAAACTGAGTTTCCTTGAGAGCTGCCGGGAAGCCTGATGGTGTGTGAAGTTAGTGAGCCAAATGGAGTTGTTCTCCCACAAGAGCCACTCGACTGATCCTTCTTCAATATGCCCTTCACCAACATGCAATGTTTCCTTGATTGAATTAGCTCTCACACCAATATTTGCGTCTAGAGCCTTTGCATTGAGGCCTATCTGAAAATGGCTGTGGCGCTGAAGTTGCCTGTGAATGTGGAGTTGGTGGCATGTGAAACCCGCATGTGGAGCATTCGTATGTGTGGGATGCTCACAAAGCTTCATTTCAGTCCTAGGCACTAAAGGGCACTAAGCATAGAGTGTGAAAACTGAGTTTCCTTGAGAGCTGCTTGGAAGCCTGATGGTGTGTGAAGTGAGTGAGCCAAATGGAGTTGCTCTCAAACAAGAACCACTCGGCTGATTATTGTTCAATATGCCCTTCACCAACATGCAGTGTTTCCTTGATTGAATTAGCTCTCACACCAATATTTGCGTATAGAGCCTTTGCATTGAGAGCTATCTGAAAACGGCTGTGGCGCTGAAGTTGCCTGAGAATATGGAGTTGGTGGCATGTGAAACCCGCATGTGGAGCATTCGTTTGTGTGGGATGCTCTACCAGGTTCATTCCTAGATAATGCACTCAAAGGGCCCTAAACATTCAGTGTGAAAACTGAGTTTCCTTGAGAGCTGCTTGGAAGCCTGATGGTGTGTGAAGTTAGTGAGCCAAATGGAGTTGTTCTCCCACAAGAACCACTCGTCTGATCCTTCTGCCATATGCCATACACCAACATGCAGTGTTTCCTTGATTGAATTAGCTCTCACACCAATATTTGAGTCTTTTGCATTGAGAGCTATCTGAAAACGGCTGTGGCTCTGAAGTTGCCTGTGAATGTGGAGTTGGTGGCATGTGAAACCCGCATGTGGAGCATTCGTTTGTGTGGAATGCTCTACCAGGTTCCTTCCTAGATAATGCACTCAAAGGGCACTAAACATAGAGTGTGAAAACTGAGTTTCCTTGAGAGCTGCTTGGAAGCCTGATGGTGTGTGAAGTTAGTGAGCCAAATGGAGTTGTTCTCCCACAAGAACCACTCGGCTGATCCTTCTTCAATATGCCCTTCACCAACATGCAGTGTTTCCTTGATTGAATTAGCTCTCACACCAATATTTGCGTCTAGAGCCTTTGCATTGAGAGCTATCTGAAAACGGCTGTGGCTCTGAAGTTGCCTGTGAATGTGGAGTTGGTGGCATGTGAAACCCGCATGTGGAGCATTCGTTTGTGTGGGATGCTCTACCAGGTTCATTCCTAGATAATACACTCAAAGGGCACTAAGCATAGAGTGTGAAAACTGAGTTTCCTTGAGAGCTGCTTGGAAGCCTGATGGTGTGTGAAGTTAGTGAGCCAAATGGAGTTGTTCTCCCACAAGAACCACTCGGCTGATCTTTCTGCAATATGCCCTTCACCAACATGCAGTGTTTCCTTGATTGAATTAGCTCTCACACCAATATTTGCGTCTAGAGCCTTTGCATTGAGAGCTATCTGAAAACGGCTGTGGCGCTGAACTTGCCTGTGAATGTGGAGTTGGTGGCATGTGAAACCCGCATGTGGAGCATTCGTTTGTGTGTGATGCTCACCAAGCTTCATTTCCGTCCTAGGCACTCAAAGGGCCCTAAGCATAGAGTGTGAAAACTGAGTTTCCTTGAGAGCTGCTTGGAAGCCTGATGGTGTGTGAAGTGAGTGAGCCAAATGGAGTTGCTCTCAAACAAGAACCACTCGGCTGATTCCTGTTCAATATGCCCTTCACCAACATGCAGTGTTTCCTTGATTGAATTAGCTCTCACACCAATATTTGCGTTTAGAGCCTTTGCATTGAGAGCTATCTGAAAACGGCTGTGGCGCTGAAGTTGCCTGAGAATGTGGAGTTGGTGGCATATGAAACCCGCATGTGGAGCATTCGTTTGTGTGGGATGCTCTACCAGGTTCATTCCTAGATAATGCACTCAAAGGGCACTAAGCATAGAGTGTGAAAACTGAGTTTCCTTGAGAGCTGCTTGGAAGCCTGATGGTGTGTGAAGTTAGTGAGCCAAATGGAGTTGTTCTCCCACAAGAACCACTCGGCTGATCCTTCTGCAATATGCCCTTCACCAACATGCAGTGTTTCCTTGATTGAATTAGCTCTCACACCAATATTTGAGTCTTTTGCATTGAGAGCTATCTGAAAACGGCTGTGGCGCTGAAGTTGCGTGTGAATGTGGAGTTGGTGGCATGTGAAACCCGCATGTGGAGCATTCGTTTGTGTGGAATGCTCTACCAGGTTCCTTCCTAGATAATGCACTCAAAGGGCCCTAAACATTCAGTGTGAAAACTGAGTTTCCTTGAGAGCTGCTTGGAAGCCTGATGGTGTGTGAAGTTAGTGAGCCAAATGGAGTTGTTCTCCCACAAGAACCACTCGGCTGATTCTTCTTCAATATGCCCTTCACCAACATGCAGTGTTTCCTTGATTGAATTAGCTCTCACACCACTAATTGCGTCTAGAGCCTTTGCATTGAGAGCTATCTGAAAACGGCTGTGGCGCTGAAGTTGCCTGTGAATGTGGAGTTGGTGGCATGTGAAACCCGCATGTGGAGCATTCGTTTGTGTGGGATGCTCTACCAGGTTCATTCCTAGATAATGCACTCAAAGGGCACTAAGCATAGAGTGTGAAAACTGAGTTTCCTTGAGAGCTGCTTGGAAGCCTGATGGTGTGTGAAGTTAGTGAGCCAAATGGAGTTGCTCTCAAACAAGAACCACTCGGCTGATTCCTGTTCAATATGCCCTTCACCAACATGCAGTGTTTCCTTGATTGAATTAGCTCTCACACCAATATTTGCGTTTAGAGCCTTTGCATTGAGAGCTATCTGAAAACGGCTGTGGCGCTGAAGTTGCCTGAGAATATGGAGTTGGTGGCATGTGAAACCCGCATGTGGAGCATTCGTTTGTGTGGGATGCTCTACCAGGTTCATTCCTAGATAATGCACTCAAAGGGCACTAAGCATAGAGTGTGAAAACTGAGTTTCCTTGAGAGCTGCTTGGTAGCCTGATGGTGTGTGAAGTTAGTGAGCCAAATGGAGTTGTTCTCCCACAAGAACCACTCGGCTGATTCTTCTTCAATATGCCCTTCACCAACATGCAGTGTTTCCTTGATTGAATTAGCTCTCACACCACTAATTGCGTCTAGAGCCTTTGCATTGAGAGCTATCTGAAAACGGCTGTGGCGCTGAAGTTGCCTGTGAATGTGGAGTTGGTGGCATGTGAAACCCGCATGTGGAGCATTCGTATGTGTGGGATGCTCTACCAGGTTCATTCCTAGATAATGCACTCAAAGGGCCCTAAACATTCAGTGTGAAAACTGAGTTTCCTTGAGAGCTGCTTGGAAGCCTGATGGTGTGTGAAGTTAGTGAGCCAAATGGAGTTGTTCTCCCACAAGAACCACTCGGCTGATCCTTCTGCCATATGCCATACACCAACATGCAGTGTTTCCTTGATTGAATTAGCTCTCACACCAATATTTGAGTCTTTTGCATTGAGAGCTATCTGAAAACGGCTGTGGCGCTGAAGTTGCCTGTGAATGTGGAGTTGGTGGCATGTGAAACCCGCATGTGGAGCATTCGTTTGTGTGGAATGCTCTACCAGGTTCCTTCCTAGATAATGCACTCAAAGGGCCCTAAACATTCAGTGTGAAAACTGAGTTTCCTTGAGAGCTGCTTGGAAGCCTGATGGTGTGTGAAGTTAGTGAGCCAAATGGAGTTGTTCTCCCACAAGAACCACTCGGCTGATTCTTCTTCAATATGCCCTTCACCAACATGCAGTGTTTCCTTGATTGAATTAGCTCTCACACCACAAATTGCGTCTAGAGCCTTTGCATTGAGAGCTATCTGAAAACGGCTGTGGCGCTGAAGTTGCCTGTGAATGTGGAGTTGGTGGCATGTGAAACCCGCATGTGGAGCATTCGTTTGTGTGGGATGCTCTACCAGGTTCATTCCTAGATAATACACTCAAAGGGCACTAAGCATAGAGTGTGAAAACTGAGTTTCCTTGAGAGCTGCTTGGAAGCCTGATGGTGTGTGAAGTTAGTGAGCCAAATGGAGTTGTTCTCCCACAAGAACCACTCGGCTGATCCTTCTGCAATATGCCCTTCACCAACATGCAGTGTTTCCTTGATTGAATTAGCTCTCACACCAATATTTGCGTTTAGAGCCTTTGCATTGAGAGCTATCTGAAAACGGCTGTGGCGCTGAAGTTGCCTGTGAATGTGGAGTTGGTGGCATGTGAAGCCCGCATGTGGAGCATTCGTTTGTGTGGGATGCTCTACAAGGTTCATTTCAGTCCTAGGCACTCAAAGGGCACTAAGCATAGAGTGTGAAAACTGAGTTTCCTTGAGAGCTGCCGGGAAGCCTGATGGTGTGTGAAGTTAGTGAGCCAAATGGAGTTGTTCTCCCACAAGAGCCACTCGACTGATCCTTCTTCAATATGCCCTTCACCAACATGCAATGTTTCCTTGATTGAATTAGCTCTCACACCAATATTTGCGTCTAGAGCCTTTGCATTGAGGGCTATCTGAAAACGGCTGTGGCGCTGAAGTTGCCTGTGAATGTGGAGTTGGTGGCATTTGAAACCCGCATGTGGAGCATTCGTATGTGTGGGATGCTCACAAAGCTTCATTTCAGTCCTAGGCACTAAAGGGCACTAAGCATAGAGTGTGAAAACTGAGTTTCCTTGAGAGCTGCTTGGAAGCCTGATGGTGTGTGAAGTGAGTGAGCCAAATGGAGTTGCTCTCAAACAAGAACCACTCGGCTGATTCCTGTTCAATATGCCCTTCACCAACATGCAGTGTTTCCTTGATTGAATTAGCTCTCACACCAATATTTGCGTTTAGAGCCTTTGCATTGAGAGCTATCTGAAAACGGCTGTGGCGCTGAAGTTGCCTGAGAATATGGAGTTGGTGGCATGTGAAACCCGCATGTGGAGCATTCGTTTGTGTGGGATGCTCTACCAGGTTCATTCCTAGATAATGCACTCAAAGGGCCCTAAACATAGAGTGTGAAAACTGAGTTTCCTTGAGAGCTGCTTGGAAGCCTGATGGTGTGTGAAGTTAGTGAGCCAAATGGAGTTGTTCTCCCACAAGAACCACTCGGCTGATCCTTCTGCCATATGCCATACACCAACATGCAGTGTTTCCTTGATTGAATTAGCTCTCACACCAATATTTGAGTCTTTTGCATTGAGAGCTATCTGAAAACGGCTGTGGCTCTGAAGTTGCCTGTGAATGTGGAGTTGGTGGCATGTGAAACCCGCATGTGGAGCATTCGTTTGTGTGGAATGCTCTACCAGGTTCCTTCCTAGATAATGCACTCAAAGGGCACTAAGCATAGAGTGTGAAAACTGAGTTTCCTTGAGAGCTGCTTGGAAGCCTGATGGTGTGTGAAGTTAGTGAGCCAAATGGAGTTGTTCTCCCACAAGAACCACTCGGCTGATCCTTCTTCAATATGCCCTTCACCAACATGCAGTGTTTCCTTGATTGAATTAGCTCTCACACCAATATTTGCGTCTACAGCCTTTGCATTGAGAGCTATCTGAAAACGGCTGTGGCGCTGAAGTTGCCTGTGAATGTGGAGTTGGTGGCATGTGAAACCCGCATGTGGAGCATTCGTTTGTGTGGGATGCTCTACCAGGTTCATTCCTAGATAATACACTCAAAGGGCACTGAACATAGAGTGTGAAAACTGAGTTTCCTTGAGAGCTGCTTGGAAGCCTGATGGTGTGTGAAGTTAGTGAGCCAAATGGAGTTGTTCTCCCACAAGAACCACTCGGCTGATCTTTCTGCAATATGCCCTTCACCAACATGCAGTGTTTCCTTGATTGAATTAGCTCTCACACCAATATTTGCGTCTAGAGCCTTTGCATTGAGAGCTATCTGAAAACGGCTGTGGCGCTGAACTTGCCTGTGAATGTGGAGTTGGTGGCATGTGAAACCCGCATGTGGAGCATTCGTTTGTGTGTGATGCTCACCAAGCTTCATTTCCGTCCTAGGCACTCAAAGGGCCCTAAGCATAGAGTGTGAAAACTGAGTTTCCTTGAGAGCTGCTTGGAAGCCTGATGGTGTGTGAAGTGAGTGAGCCAAATGGAGTTGCTCTCAAACAAGAACCACTCGGCTGATTCCTGTTCAATATGCCCTTCACCAACATGCAGTGTTTCCTTGATTGAATTAGCTCTCACACCAATATTTGCGTTTAGAGCCTTTGCATTGAGAGCTATCTGAAAACGGCTGTGGCGCTGAAGTTGCCTGAGAATGTGGAGTTGGTGGCATGTGAAACCCGCATGTGGAGCATTCGTTTGTGTGGAATGCTCTACCAGGTTCCTTCCTAGATAATGCACTCAAAGGGCACTAAGCATAGTGTGTGAAAACTGAGTTTCCTTGAGAGCTGCTTGGAAGCCTGATGGTGTGTGAAGTTAGTGAGCCAAATGGAGTTGTTCTCCCACAAGAACCACTCGGCTGATCTTTCTGCAATATGCCCTTCACCAACATGCAGTGTTTCCTTGATTGAATTAGCTCTCACACCAATATTTGCGTTTACAGCCTTTGCATTGAGAGCTATCTGAAAACGGCTGTGGCGCTGAAGTTGCCTGTGAATGTGGAGTTGGTGGCATGTGAAACCCGCATGTGGAGCATTCGTTTGTGTGGGATGCTCTACCAGGTTCATTCCTCGATAATGCACTCAAAGGGCACTAAGCATAGAGTGTGAAAACTGAGTTTCCTTGAGAGCTGCTTGGAAGCCTGATGGTGTGTGAAGTTAGTGAGCCAAATGGAGTTGTTCTCCCACAAGAACCACTCGGCTGATCCTTCTGCAATATGCCATACACCAACATGCAGTGTTTCCTTGATTGAATTAGCTCTCACACCAATATTTGTGTCTTTTGCATTGAGAGCTATCTGAAAACGGCTGTGACGCTGAAGTTGCCTGTGAATGTGGAGTTGGTGGCATGTGAAACCCGCATGTGGAGCATTCGTTTGTGTGGAATGCTCTACCGGGTTCCTTCCTCGATAATGCACTCAAAGGGCACTAAGCATAGAGTGTGAAAACTGAGTTTCCTTGAGAGCTGCTTGGAAGCCTGATGGTGTGTGAAGTTAGTGAGCCAAATGGAGTTGCTCTCAAACAAGAACCACTCGGCTGATTCCTATTCAATATGCCCTTCACCAACATGCAGTGTTTCCTTGATTGAATTAGCTCTCACACCAATATTTGCGTTTAGAGCCTTTGCATTGAGAGCTATCTGAAAACGGCTGTGGCGCTGAAGTTGCCTGAGAATATGGAGTTGGTGGCATGTGAAACCCGCATGTGGAGCATTCGTTTGTGTGGGATGCTCTACCAGGTTCATTCCTAGATAATGCACTCAAAGGGCACTAAGCATAGAGTGTGAAAACTGAGTTTCCTTGAGAGCTGCTTGGTAGCCTGATGGTGTGTGAAGTTAGTGAGCCAAATGGAGTTGTTCTCCCACAAGAACCACTCGGCTGATTCTTCTTCAATATGCCCTTCACCAACATGCAGTGTTTCCTTGATTGAATTAGCTCTCACACCACTAATTGCGTCTAGAGCCTTTGCATTGAGAGCTATCTGAAAACGGCTGTGGCGCTGAAGTTGCCTGTGAATGTGGAGTTGGTGGCATGTGAAACCCGCATGTGGAGCATTCGTATGTGTGGGATGCTCTACCAGGTTCATTCCTAGATAATACACTCAAAGGGCACTAAGCATAGAGTGTGAAAACTGAGTTTCCTTGAGAGCTGCTTGGAAGCCTGATGGTGTGTGAAGTTAGTGAGCCAAATGGAGTTGTTCTCCCACAAGAACCACTCGGCTGATTCTTCTTCAATATGCCCTTCACCAACATGCAGTGTTTCCTTGATTGAATTAGCTCTCACACCAATATTTGCGTCTAGAGCCTTTGCATTGAGAGCTATCTGAAAACGGCTGTGGCGCTGAAGTTGCCTGTGAATGTGGAGTTGGTGGCATGTGAAACCCGCATGTGGAGCATTCGTTTGTGTGGGATGCTCACCAAGCTTCATTTCCGTCCTAGGCACTCAAAGGGCACTAAGCATAGAGTGTGACAACTGAGTTTCCTTGAGAGCTGCTTGGAAGCCTGATGGTGTGTGAAGTTAGTGAGCCAAATGGAGTTGTTCTCCCACAAGAACCACTCGGCTGATCCTTCTTCAATATGCCCTTCACCAACATGCAGTGTTTCCTTGATTGAATTAGCTCTCACACCAATATTTGCGTTTAGAGCCTTTGCATTGAGAGCTATCTGAAAACAGCTGTGGCGCTGAAGTTGCCTGAGAATGTGGAGTTGGTGGCATGTGAAACCCGCATGTGGAGCATTCGTTTGTGTGGGATGCTCTACCAGGTTCATTCCTAGATAATAAACTCAAAGGGCACTAAACATAGAGTGTGAAAACTGAGTTTCCTAGAGAGCTGCTTGGAAGCCTGATGGCGTGTGAAGTTAGTGAGCCAAATGGAGTTGTTCTCCCACAAGAACCACTCGGCTGATCTTTCTGCAATATGCCCTTCACCAACATGCAGTGTTTCCATGATTGAATTAGCTCTCACAACAATATTTGCGTCTAGAACCTTTGCATTGAGGGCTATCTGAAAACGGCTGTGGCGCTGAAGTTGCCTGTGAATGTAGAGTTGGTGGCATGTGAAACCCGCATGTGGAGCATTCGTTTGTGTGGGATGCTCTACCAGGTACATTCCTAGATAATGCACTCAAAGGGCACTAAGCATAGAGTGTGAAAACTGAGTTTCCTTGAGAGCTGCTTGGAAGCATGATGGTGTGTGAAGTTAGTGAGCCAAATGGAGTTGTTCTCCCACAAGAGCCACTCGACTGATCCTTCTTCAATATGCCCTTCACCAACATGCAATGTTTCCTTGATTGAATTAGCTCTCACACCAATATTTGCGTCTAGAGCCTTTGCATTGAGGGCTATCTGAAAATGGCTGTGGCGCTGAAGTTGCGTGTGAATGTGGAGTTGGTGGCATGTGAAACCCGCATGTGGAGCATTCGTATGTGTGTGATGCTCACCAAGCTTCATTTCAGTCCTAGGCACTCAAAGGGCACTAAGCATAGAGTGTGAAAACTGAGTTTCCTTGAGAGCTGCTTGGAAGCCTGATGGTGTGTGAAGTGAGTGAGCCAAGTGGAGTTGCTCTCAAACAAGAACCACTCGGCTGATTCCTGTTCAATATGCCCTTCACCAACATGCAGTGTTTCCTTGATTGAATTAGCTCTCACACCAATATTTGCGTTTAGAGCCTTTGCATTGAGAGCTATCTGAAAACGGCTGTGGCGCTGAAGTTGCCTGAGAATATGGAGTTGGTGGCATGTGAAACCCGCATGTGGAGCATTCGTTTGTGTGGGATGCTCTACCAGGTTCATTCCTAGATAATGCACTCAAAGGGCCCTAAACATTCAGTGTGAAAACTGAGTTTCCTTGAGAGCTGCTTGGAAGCCTGATGGTGTGTGAAGTTAGTGAGCCAAATGGAGTTGTTCTCCCACAAGAACCACTCGGCTGATCCTTCTGCAATATGCCATACACCAACATGCAGTGTTTCCTTGATTGAATTAGCTCTCACACCAATATTTGAGTCTAGAGCCTTTGCATTGAGAGCTATCTGAAAACGGCTGTGGCGCTGAAGTTGCCTGTGAATGTGGAGTTGGTGGCATGTGAAACCCGCATGTGGAGCATTCGTTTGTGTGTGATGCTCACCAAGCTTCATTTCCGTCCTAGGCACTCAAAGGGCACTAAGCATAGAGTGTGAAAACTGAGTTTCCTTGAGAGCTGCTTGGAAGCCTGATGGTGTGTGAATTGAGTGAGCCAAATGGAGTTGCTCTCAAACAAGAACCACTCGGCTGATTCCTGTTCAATATGCCCTTCACCAACATGCATTGTTTCCTTGATTGAATTAGCTCTCACACCAATATTTGCGTTTAGAGCCTTTGCATTGAGAGCTATCTGAAAACGGCTGTGGCGCTGAAGTTGCCTGAGAATGTGGAGTTGGTGGCATGTGAAACCCGCATGTGGAGCATTCGTTTGTGTGGGATGCTCTACCAGGTTCATTCCTAGATAATGCACTCAAAGGGCCCTAAACATTCATTGTGAAAACTGAGTTTCCTTGAGAGCTGCTTGGAAGCCTGATGGTGTGTGAAGTGAGTGAGCCAAATGGAGTTGTTCTCAAACAAGAACCACTCGGCTGATTCTTCTTCAATATGCCCTTCACCAACATGCAGTGTTTCCTTGATTGAATTAGCTCTCACACCAATAATTGCGTCTAGAGCCTTTGCATTGAGAGCTATCTGAAAACGGCTGTGGCGCTGAAGTTGCCTGTGAATGTGGAGTTGGTGGCATGTGAAACCCGCATGTGGAGCATTCGTTTGTGTGGGATGCTCTACCAGGTTCATTCCTAGATAATGCACTCAAAGGGCACTAAGCATAGAGTGTGAAAACTGAGTTTCCTTGAGAGCTGCTTGGAAGGCTGATGGTGTGTGAAGTTAGTGAGCCAAATGGAGTTGTTCTCCCACAAGAGCCACTCAGCTGATCCTTCTGCAATATGTCCTTCACCAACATGCAGTGTTTCCATGATTGAATTAGCTCTCACAACAATATTTGCGTCTAGAACCTTTGCATTGAGGGCTATCTGAAAACGGCTGTGGCGTTGAAGTTGCCTGTGAATGTAGAGTTGGTGGCATGTGAAACCCGCATGTGGAGCATTCGTTTGTGTGGGATGCTCTACCAGGTTCATTCCTAGATAATGCACTCAAAGGGCACTAAGCATAGAGTGTGAAAACTGAGTTTCCTTGAGAGCTGCTTGGAAGCCTGATGGTGTGTGAAGTTAGTGAGCCAAATGGAGTTGTTCTCCCACAAGAGCCACACGGCTGATCCTTCTTCAATATGCCCTTCACCAACATGCAGTGTTTCCTTGATTGAATTAGCTCTCACACCAATATTTGCGTTTAGAGCCTTTGCATTGAGAGCTATCTGAAAACGGCTGTGGCGCTGAAGTTGCCTGTGAATGTGGAGTTGGTGGCATGTGAAACCCGCATGTGGAGCATTCGTTTGTGTGGGATGCTCTACAAGGTTCATTTCAGTCCTAGGCACTCAAAGGGCACTAAGCATAGAGTGTCAAAACTGAGTTTCCTTGAGAGCTGCTTGGAAGCCTGATGGTGTGTGAAGTGAGTGAGCCAAATGGAGTTGCTCTCAAACAAGAACCACTCGGCTGATTCCTGTACAATATGCCCTTCACCAACATGCAGTGTTTCCTTGATTGAATTAGCTCTCACACCAATATTTGCGTTTAGAGCCTTTGCATTGAGAGCTATCTGAAAACGGCTGTGGCGCTGAAGTTGCCTGAGAATGTGGAGTTTCTGGCATGTGAAACCCGCATGTGGAGCATTCGTTTGTGTGGGATGCTCTACCAGGTTCATTCCTAGATAATGCACTCAAAGGGCACTAAGCATAGAGTGTGAAAACTGAGTTTCCTTGAGAGCTGCTTGGAAGCCTGATGGTGTGTGAAGTTAGTGAGCCAAATGGAGTTGTTCTCCCACAAGAACCACTCGGCTGATCCTTCTGCAATATGCCCTTCACCAACATGCAGTGTTTCCTTGATTGAATTAGCTCTCACACCAATATTTGCGTCTAGAGCCTTTGCATTGAGGGCTATCTGAAAATGGCTGTGGCCCTGAAGTTGCCTGTGAATGTGGAGTTGGTGGCATGTGAAACCCGCATGTGGAGCATTCGTTTGTGTGGGATGCTCTACCAGGTTCATTCCTAGATAATGCACTCAAAGGGCACTAAGCATAGAGTGTGAAAACTGAGTTTCCTTGAGAGCTGCTTGGAAGCCTGATGGTGTGTGAAGTTAGTGAGCCAAATGGAGTTATTCTGCCACAAGAACCACTCGGCTGATCCTTCTTCAATATGCCCTTCACCAACATGCAGTGTTTCCTTGATTGAATTAGCTCTCACACCAATATTTGCGTTTAGAGCCTTTGCATTGAGAGCTATCTGAAAACGGCTGTGGCGCTGAAGTTGCCTGAGAATGTGGAGTTGTTGACATGTGAAACCCGCATGTGGAGCATTCGTTTGTGTGGGATGCTCTACCAAGTTCATTCCTAGATAATGCACTCAAAGGGCACTAAGCATAGAGTGTGAAAACTGAGTTTCCTTGAGAGCTGCTTGGAAGCCTGATGGTGTGTGAAGTTAGTGAGGCAAATGGAGTTGTTCTCCCACAAGAACCACTCGGCTGATTCTTCTTCAATATGCCCTTCACCAACATGCAGTGTTTCCTTGATTGAATTAGCTCTCACACCAATATTTGCGTTTAGAGCCTTTGCATTGAGAGCTATCTGAA
The DNA here is from genome assembly GCF_030435755.1 of Ochotona princeps. Lineage (NCBI taxonomy): Eukaryota > Metazoa > Chordata > Mammalia > Lagomorpha > Ochotonidae > Ochotona > Ochotona princeps. The sequence goes on along the minus strand of NW_026698960.1, from coordinate 22,316 downwards.
AACGGCTGTGGCGCTGAAGTTGCCTGTGAATGTGGAGTTGGTGGCATGTGAAACCCGCATGTGGAGCATTCGTTTGTGTGGGATGCTCTACCAGGTTCATTCCTAGATAATACACTCAAAGGGCACTGAACATAGAGTGTGAAAACTGAGTTTCCTTGAGAGCTGCTTGGAAGCCTGATGGTGTGTGAAGTGAGTGAGCCAAATGGAGTTGCTCTCAAACAAGAACCACTCGGCTGATTCCTGTTCAATATGCCCTTCACCAACATGCAGTGTTTCCTTGATTGAATTAGCTCTCACACCAATATTTGCGTTTAGAGCCTTTGCATTGAGAGCTATCTGAAAACGGCTGTGGCGCTGAAGTTGCCTGTGAATGTGGAGTTGGTGGCATGTGAAACCCGCATGTGGAGCATTCGTTTGTGTGGGATGCTCTACCAGGTTCATTCCTAGATAATGCACTCAAAGGGCCCTAAACATTCAGTGTGAAAACTGAGTTTCCTTGAGAGCTGCTTGGAAGCCTGATGGTGTGTGAAGTTAGTGAGCCAAATGGAGTTGTTCTCCCACAAGAACCACTCGGCTGATCCTTCTGCAATATGCCATACACCAACATGCAGTGTTTCCTTGATTGAATTACCTCTCACACCAATATTTGCGTCTTTTGCATTGAGAGCTATCTGAAAACGGCTGTGGCGCTGAAGTTGCCTGAGAATGTGGAGTTGGTGGCATGTGAAACCCGCATGTGGAGCATTCGTTTGCGTGGGATGCTCACCAAGCTTCAATTCAGTCCTAGGCACACAAAGGGCACTAAGCATAGAGTGTGAAAACTGAGATTCCTTGAGAGCTGCTTGGAAGCCTGATGGTGTGTGAAGTTAGTGAGCCAAATGGAGTTGTTCTCCCACAAGAACTACTCGGCTGATTCTTCTTTAATATGCCCTTCACCAACATGCAGTGTTTCCTTGATTGAATTAGCTCTCACACCAATATTTGCGTCTAGAGCCTTTGCATTGAGGGCTATCTGAAAATGGCTGTGGCGCTGAAGTTGCCTGTGAATGTGGAGTTGGTGGCATGTGAAACCCGCATGTGGAGCATTCGTTTGTGTGGGATGCTCTACCAGATTCATTCCTAGATAATGCACTCAAAGGGCACTAAGCATAGAGTGTGAAAACTGAGTTTCCTTGAGAGCTGCTTGGAAGCCTGATGGTGTGTGAAGTTAGTGAGCCAAATGGAGTTGTTCTCGCACAAGAACCACTCGGCTGATCCTTCTTCAATATGCCCTCACCAACATGCAGTGTTTCCTTGATTGAATTAGCTCTCACACCAATATTTGCGTCTAGAGCCTTTGCATTGAGGGCTATCTGAAAACGGCTGTGGCGCTGAAGTTGCCTGTGAATGTGGAGTTGGTGGCATGTGAAACCCGCATGTGGAGCATTCGTTTGTGTGGGATGCTCTACCAGGTTCATTCCTAGATAATGCACTCAAAGGGCACTAAGCATAGAGTGTGAAAACTGAGTTTCCTTGAGAGCTGCTTGGAAGCCTGATGGTGTGTGAAGTTAGTGAGCCAAATGGAGTTGTTCTCCCACAAGAACCACTCGGCTGACCTTTCTGCAATATGCCCTTCACCAACATGCAGTGTTTCCTTGATTGAATTAGCTCTCACACCAATATTTGCGTCTAGAGCCTTTGCATTGAGGCCTATCTGAAAACGGCTGTGGCGCTGAAGTTGCCTGTGAATGTGGAGTTGGTGGCATGTGAAACCCGCATGTGGAGCATTCGTTTGTGTGGGATGCTCACCAAGCTTCAATTCAGTCTTACGCACTCAAAGGGCACTAAGCATAGAGTGTGAAAACTGAGTTTCCTTGAGAGCTGCCGGGAAGCCTGATGGTGTGTGAAGTTAGTGAGCCAAATGGAGTTGTTCTCCCACAAGAACCACTCGGCTGATCCTTCTGCAATATGCCCTTCACCAACATGCAGTGTTTCCTTGATTAAATTAGCTCTCACACCAATATTTGCTTCTAGAGCCTTTGCATTGAGAGCTATCTGAAAACGGCTGTGGCGCTGAAGCTGTCTGTGAATGTGGAGTTGGTGGCATGTGAAACCCGCATGTGGAGCATTGTTTGTGTGGGATGCTCTACCAGGTTCATTCCTAGATAATACACTCAAAGGGCACTAAACATAGAGTGTGAAAACTGAGTTTCCTAGAGAGCTGCTTGGAAGCCTGATGGCGTGTGAAGTGAGTGAGCCAAATGGAGTTGTTCTCCCACAAGAACCACTCGGCTGATCCTTCTGCAATATGCCCTTCACCAACATGCAGTGTTTCCTTGATTGAATTAGCTCTCACACCAATATTTGCGTTTAGAGCCTTTGCATTGAGAGCTATCTGAAAACGGCTGTGGCGCTGAAGTTGCCTGAGAATGTGGAGTTGGTGGCATGTGAAACCCGCATGTGGAGCATTCGTTTGTGTGGAATGCTCTACCAGGTTCCTTCCTAGATAATGCACTCAAAGGGCACTAAGCATAGAGTGTGAAAACTGAGTTTCCTTGAGAGCTGCTTGGAAGCCTGATGGTGTGTGAAGTTAGTGAGCCAAATGGAGTTGTTCTCCCACAAGAACCACTCGGCTGATCTTTCTGCAATATGCCCTTCACCAACATGCAGTGTTTCCTTGATTGAATTAGCTCTCACACCAATATTTGCGTTTACAGCCTTTGCATTGAGAGCTATCTGAAAACGGCTGTGGCGCTGAAGTTGCCTGTGAATGTGGAGTTGGTGGCATGTGAAACCCGCATGTGGAGCATTCGTTTGTGTGGGATGCTCTACCAGGTTCATTCCTCGATAATGCACTCAAAGGGCACTAAGCATAGAGTGTGAAAACTGAGTTTCCTTGAGAGCTGCTTGGAAGCCTGATGGTGTGTGAAGTTAGTGAGCCAAATGGAGTTGTTCTCCCACAAGAACCACTCGGCTGATCCTTCTGCAATATGCCATACACCAACATGCAGTGTTTCCTTGATTGAATTAGCTCTCACACCAATATTTGTGTCTTTTGCATTGAGAGCTATCTGAAAACGGCTGTGGCGCTGAAGTTGCCTGTGAATGTGGAGTTGGTGGCATGTGAAACCCGCATGTGGAGCATTCGTTTGTGTGGAATGCTCTACCGGGTTCCTTCCTCGATAATGCACTCAAAGGGCACTAAGCATAGAGTGTGAAAACTGAGTTTCCTTGAGAGCTGCTTGGAAGCCTGATGGTGTGTGAAGTTAGTGAGCCAAATGGAGTTGTTCTCCCACAAGAACCACTCGGCTGATCCTTCTGCAATATGCCCTTCACCAACATGCAGTGTTTCCTTGATTGAAGTAGCTCTCACACCAATATTTGCGTCTAGAGCCATTGCATTGAGGGCTATCTGAAAAAGGCTGTGGCGCTGAAGTTGCCTGTGAATGTGGAGTTGGTGGCATGTGAAACCCGCATGTGGAGCATTCGTTTGTGTGGGATGCTCTACCAGGTTCATTCCTAGATAATGCACTCAAAGGGCCCTAAGCATAGAGTGTGAAAACTGAGTTTCCTTGAGAGCTGCTTGGAAGCCTGATGGTGTGTGAAGTTAATGAGGCAAATGGAGTTGTTCTCAAACAAGAACCACTTGGCTGATTCTTCTTCAACATGCCCTTCACCAACATGCAGTGTTTCCTTGATTGAATTAGCTCTCACACCAATATTTGCGATTAGAGCCTTTGCATTGAGAGCTATCTGAAAACGGCTGTGTCGCTGAAGTTGCCTGTGAATGTGGAGTTGGTGGCATGTGAAACCCGCATGTGGAGCATTCGTTTGTGTGGGATGCTCACCAAGATTCATTTAAGTCTTAGGCACTCAAAGGGCACTAAGCATAGAGTGTGAAAACTGAGTTTCCTTGAGAGCTGCTTGGAAGCCTGATGGTGTGTGAAGTTAGTGAGCCAAATGGAGTTGCTCTCAAACAAGAACCACTCGGCTGATTCCTATTCAATATGCCCTTCACCAACATGCAGTGTTTCCTTGATTGAATTAGCTCTCACACCAATATTTGCGTTTAGAGCCTTTGCATTGAGAGCTATCTGAAAACGGCTGTGGCGCTGAAGTTGCCTGTGAATGTGGAGTTGGTGGCATGTGAAACCCGCATGTGGAGCATTCGTTTGTGTGGGATGCTCTACAAGGTTCATTTCAGTCCTAGGCACTCAAAGGGCACTAAGCATAGAGTGTCAAAACTGAGTTTCCTTGAGAGCTGCTTGGAAGCCTGATGGTGTGTGAAGTGAGTGAGCCAAATGGAGTTGCTCTCAAACAAGAACCACTCGGCTGATTCCTGTACAATATGCCCTTCACCAACATGCAGTGTTTCCTTGATTGAATTAGCTCTCACACCAATATTTGCGTTTAGAGCCTTTGCATTGAGAGCTATCTGAAAACGGCTGTGGCGCTGAAGTTGCCTGAGAATGTGGAGTTTCTGGCATGTGAAACCCGCATGTGGAGCATTCGTTTGTGTGGGATGCTCTACCAGGTTCATTCCTAGATAATGCACTCAAAGGGCACTAAGCATAGAGTGTGAAAACTGAGTTTCCTTGAGAGCTGCTTGGAAGCCTGATGGTGTGTGAAGTTAGTGAGCCAAATGGAGTTGTTCTCCCACAAGAACCACTCGGCTGATCCTTCTGCAATATGCCCTTCACCAACATGCAGTGTTTCCTTGATTGAATTAGCTCTCACACCAATATTTGCGTCTAGAGCCTTTGCATTGAGGGCTATCTGAAAATGGCTGTGGCCCTGAAGTTGCCTGTGAATGTGGAGTTGGTGGCATGTGAAACCCGCATGTGGAGCATTCGTTTGTGTGGGATGCTCTACCAGGTTCATTCCTAGATAATGCACTCAAAGGGCACTAAGCATAGAGTGTGAAAACTGAGTTTCCTTGAGAGCTGCTTGGAAGCCTGATGGTGTGTGAAGTTAGTGAGCCAAATGGAGTTATTCTGCCACAAGAACCACTCGGCTGATCCTTCTTCAATATGCCCTTCACCAACATGCAGTGTTTCCTTGATTGAATTAGCTCTCACACCAATATTTGCGTTTAGAGCCTTTGCATTGAGAGCTATCTGAAAACGGCTGTGGCGCTGAAGTTGCCTGAGAATGTGGAGTTGTTGACATGTGAAACCCGCATGTGGAGCATTCGTTTGTGTGGGATGCTCTACCAAGTTCATTCCTAGATAATGCACTCAAAGGGCACTAAGCATAGAGTGTGAAAACTGAGTTTCCTTGAGAGCTGCTTGGAAGCCTGATGGTGTGTGAAGTTAGTGAGGCAAATGGAGTTGTTCTCCCACAAGAACCACTCGGCTGATTCTTCTTCAATATGCCCTTCACCAACATGCAGTGTTTCCTTGATTGAATTAGCTCTCACACCAATATTTGCGTTTAGAGCCTTTGCATTGAGAGCTATCTGAAAACGGCTGTGGCGCTGAAGTTGCCTGTGAATGTGGAGTTGGTGGCATGTGAAACCCGCATGTGGAGCATTCGTTTGTGTGGGATGCTCTACCAGGTTCATTCCTAGATAATACACTCAAAGGGCACTGAACATAGAGTGTGAAAACTGAGTTTCCTTGAGAGCTGCTTGGAAGCCTGATGGTGTGTGAAGTGAGTGAGCCAAATGGAGTTGCTCTCAAACAAGAACCACTCGGCTGATTCCTGTTCAATATGCCCTTCACCAACATGCAGTGTTTCCTTGATTGAATTAGCTCTCACACCAATATTTGCGTTTAGAGCCTTTGCATTGAGAGCTATCTGAAAACGGCTGTGGCGCTGAAGTTGCCTGTGAATGTGGAGTTGGTGGCATGTGAAACCCGCATGTGGAGCATTCGTTTGTGTGGGATGCTCTACCAGGTTCATTCCTAGATAATGCACTCAAAGGGCCCTAAACATTCAGTGTGAAAACTGAGTTTCCTTGAGAGCTGCTTGGAAGCCTGATGGTGTGTGAAGTTAGTGAGCCAAATGGAGTTGTTCTCCCACAAGAACCACTCGGCTGATCCTTCTGCAATATGCCATACACCAACATGCAGTGTTTCCTTGATTGAATTACCTCTCACACCAATATTTGCGTCTTTTGCATTGAGAGCTATCTGAAAACGGCTGTGGCGCTGAAGTTGCCTGAGAATGTGGAGTTGGTGGCATGTGAAACCCGCATGTGGAGCATTCGTTTGCGTGGGATGCTCACCAAGCTTCAATTCAGTCCTAGGCACACAAAGGGCACTAAGCATAGAGTGTGAAAACTGAGTTTCCTTGAGAGCTGCTTGGAAGCCTGATGGTGTGTGAAGTTAGTGAGCCAAATGGAGTTGTTCTCCCACAAGAACTACTCGGCTGATTCTTCTTTAATATGCCCTTCACCAACATGCAGTGTTTCCTTGATTGAATTAGCTCTCACACCAATATTTGCGTCTAGAGCCTTTGCATTGAGGGCTATCTGAAAATGGCTGTGGCGCTGAAGTTGCCTGTGAATGTGGAGTTGGTGGCATGTGAAACCCGCATGTGGAGCATTCGTTTGTGTGGGATGCTCTACCAGATTCATTCCTAAATAATGCACTCAAAGGGCACTAAGCATAGAGTGTGAAAACTGAGTTTCCTTGAGAGCTGCTTGGAAGCCTGATGGTGTGTGAAGTTAGTGAGCCAAATGGAGTTGTTCTCGCACAAGAACCACTCGGCTGATCCTTCTTCAATATGCCCTCACCAACATGCAGTGTTTCCTTGATTGAATTAGCTCTCACACCAATATTTGCGTCTAGAGCCTTTGCATTGAGGGCTATCTGAAAACGGCTGTGGCGCTGAAGTTGCCTGTGAATGTGGAGTTGGTGGCATGTGAAACCCGCATGTGGAGCATTCGTTTGTGTGGGATGCTCTACCAGGTTCCTTCCTAGATAATGCACTCAAAGGGCACTAAGCATAGAGTGTGAAAACTGAGTTTCCTTGAGAGCTGCTTGGAAGCCTGATGGTGTGTGAAGTTAGTGAGCCAAAGGGAGTTGTTCTCCCACAAGAACCACTCGGCTGACCTTTCTGCAATATGCCCTTCACCAACATGCAGTGTTTCCTTGATTGAATTAGCTCTCACACCAATATTTGCGTCTAGAGCCTTTGCATTGAGGGCTATCTGAAAACGGCTGTGGCGCTGAAGTTGCCTGTGAATGTGGAGTTGGTGGCATGTGAAACCCGCATGTGGAGCATTCGTTTGTGTGGGATGCTCACCAAGCTTCAATTCAGTCTTACGCACTCAAAGGGCACTAAGCATAGAGTGTGAAAACTGAGTTTCCTTGAGAGCTGCCGGGAAGCCTGATGGTGTGTGAAGTTAGTGAGCCAAATGGAGTTGTTCTCCCACAAGAACCACTCGGCTGATCCTTCTGCAATATGCCCTTCACCAACATGCAGTGTTTCCTTGATTGAATTAGCTCTCACACCAATATTTGCGTTTAGAGCCTTTGCATTGAGAGCTATCTGAAAACGGCTGTGGCGCTGAAGTTGCCTGAGAATGTGGAGTTGGTGGCATGTGAAACCCGCATGTGGAGCATTCGTTTGTGTGGAATGCTCTACCAGGTTCCTTCCTAGATAATGCACTCAAAGGGCACTAAGCATAGAGTGTGAAAACTGAGTTTCCTTGAGAGCTGCTTGGAAGCCTGATGGTGTGTGAAGTTAGTGAGCCAAATGGAGTTGTTCTCCCACAAGAACCACTCGGCTGATCTTTCTGCAATATGCCCTTCACCAACATGCAGTGTTTCCTTGATTGAATTAGCTCTCACACCAATATTTGCGTTTACAGCCTTTGCATTGAGAGCTATCTGAAAACGGCTGTGGCGCTGAAGTTGCCTGTGAATGTGGAGTTGGTGGCATGTGAAACCCGCATGTGGAGCATTCGTTTGTGTGGGATGCTCTACCAGGTTCATTCCTCGATAATGCACTCAAAGGGCACTAAGCATAGAGTGTGAAAACTGAGTTTCCTTGAGAGCTGCTTGGAAGCCTGATGGTGTGTGAAGTTAGTGAGCCAAATGGAGTTGTTCTCCCACAAGAACCACTCGGCTGATCCTTCTGCAATATGCTATACACCAACATGCAGTGTTTCCTTGATTGAATTAGCTCTCACACCAATATTTGTGTCTTTTGCATTGAGAGCTATCTGAAAACGGCTGTGGCGCTGAAGTTGCCTGTGAATGTGGAGTTGGTGGCATGTGAAACCCGCATGTGGAGCATTCGTTTGTGTGGAATGCTCTACCGGGTTCCTTCCTCGATAATGCACTCAAAGGGCACTAAGCATAGAGTGTGAAAACTGAGTTTCCTTGAGAGCTGCTTGGAAGCCTGATGGTGTGTGAAGTTAGTGAGCCAAATGGAGTTGTTCTCCCACAAGAACCACTCGGCTGATCCTTCTGCAATATGCCCTTCACCAACATGCAGTGTTTCCTTGATTGAAGTAGCTCTCACACCAATATTTGCGTCTAGAGCCATTGCATTGAGGGCTATCTGAAAAAGGCTGTGGCGCTGAAGTTGCCTGTGAATGTGGAGTTGGTGGCATGTGAAACCCGCATGTGGAGCATTCGTTTGTGTGGGATGCTCTACCAGGTTCATTCCTAGATAATGCACTCAAAGGGCCCTAAGCATAGAGTGTGAAAACTGAGTTTCCTTGAGAGCTGCTTGGAAGCCTGATGGTGTGTGAAGTTAATGAGGCAAATGGAGTTGTTCTCAAACAAGAACCACTTGGCTGATTCTTCTTCAACATGCCCTTCACCAACATGCAGTGTTTCCTTGATTGAATTAGCTCTCACACCAATATTTGCGATTAGAGCCTTTGCATTGAGAGCTATCTGAAAACGGCTGTGTCGCTGAAGTTGCCTGTGAATGTGGAGTTGGTGGCATGTGAAACCCGCATGTGGAGCATTCGTTTGTGTGGGATGCTCACCAAGATTCATTTAAGTCTTAGGCACTCAAAGGGCACTAAGCATAGAGTGTGAAAACTGCCTTGAGAGCTGCTTGGAAGCCTGATGGTGTGTGAAGTTAGTGAGCCAAATGGAGTTGCTCTCAAACAAGAACCACTCGGCTGATTCCTATTCAATATGCCCTTCACCAACATGCAGTGTTTCCTTGATTGAATTAGCTCTCACACCAATATTTGCGTTTAGAGCCTTTGCATTGAGAGCTATCTGAAAACGGCTGTGGCGCTGAAGTTGCCTGTGAATGTGGAGTTGGTGGCATGTGAAACCCGCATGTGGAGCATTCGTTTGTGTGGGATGCTCTACAAGGTTCATTTCAGTCCTAGGCACTCAAAGGGCACTAAGCATAGAGTGTCAAAACTGAGTTTCCTTGAGAGCTGCTTGGAAGCCTGATGGTGTGTGAAGTGAGTGAGCCAAATGGAGTTGCTCTCAAACAAGAACCACTCAGCTGATTCCTGTACAATATGCCCTTCACCAACATGCAGTGTTTCCTTGATTGAATTAGCTCTCACACCAATATTTGCGTTTAGAGCCTTTGCATTGAGAGCTATCTGAAAACGGCTGTGGCGCTGAAGTTGCCTGAGAATGTGGAGTTTCTGGCATGTGAAACCCGCATGTGGAGCATTCGTTTGTGTGGGATGCTCTACCAGGTTCATTCCTAGATAATGCACTCAAAGGGCACTAAGCATAGAGTGTGAAAACTGAGTTTCCTTGAGAGCTGCTTGGAAGCCTGATGGTGTGTGAAGTTAGTGAGCCAAATGGAGTTGTTCTCCCACAAGAACCACTCGGCTGATCCTTCTGCAATATGCCCTTCACCAACATGCAGTGTTTCCTTGATTGAATTAGCTCTCACACCAATATTTGCGTCTAGAGCCTTTGCATTGAGGGCTATCTGAAAATGGCTGTGGCCCTGAAGTTGCCTGTGAATGTGGAGTTGGTGGCATGTGAAACCCGCATGTGGAGCATTCGTTTGTGTGGGATGCTCTACCAGGTTCATTCCTAGATAATGCACTCAAAGGGCACTAAGCATAGAGTGTGAAAACTGAGTTTCCTTGAGAGCTGCTTGGAAGCCTGATGGTGTGTGAAGTTAGTGAGCCAAATGGAGTTATTCTGCCACAAGAACCACTCGGCTGATCCTTCTTCAATATGCCCTTCACCAACATGCAGTGTTTCCTTGATTGAATTAGCTCTCACACCAATATTTGCGTCTAGAGCCTTTGCATTGAGAGCTATCTGAAAACGGCTGTGGCGCTGAAGTTGCCTGAGAATGTGGAGTTGTTGACATGTGAAACCCGCATGTGGAGCATTCGTTTGTGTGGGATGCTCTACCAAGTTCATTCCTAGATAATGCACTCAAAGGGCACTAAGCATAGAGTGTGAAAACTGAGTTTCCTTGAGAGCTGCTTGGAAGCCTGATGGTGTGTGAAGTTAGTGAGGCAAATGGAGTTGTTCTCCCACAAGAACCACTCGGCTGATTCTTCTTCAATATGCCCTTCACCAACATGCAGTGTTTCCTTGATTGAATTAGCTCTCACACCAATATTTGCGTTTAGAGCCTTTGCATTGAGAGCTATCTGAAAACGGCTGTGGCGCTGAAGTTGCCTGTGAATGTGGAGTTGGTGGCATGTGAAACCCGCATGTGGAGCATTCGTTTGTGTGGGATGCTCTACCAGGTTCATTCCTAGATAATACACTCAAAGGGCACTGAACATAGAGTGTGAACTAGACTGGAGTTTCCTTGAGAGCTGCTTGGAAGCCTGATGGTGTGTGAAGTGAGTGAGCCAAATGGAGTTGCTCTCAAACAAGAACCACTCGGCTGATTCCTGTTCAATATGCCCTTCACCAACATGCAGTGTTTCCTTGATTGAATTAGCTCTCACACCAATATTTGCGTTTAGAGCCTTTGCATTGAGAGCTATCTGAAAACGGCTGTGGCGCTGAAGTTGCCTGTGAATGTGGAGTTGGTGGCATGTGAAACCCGCATGTGGAGCATTCGTTTGTGTGGGATGCTCTACCAGGTTCATTCCTAGATAATGCACTCAAAGGGCCCTAAACATTCAGTGTGAAAACTGAGTTTCCTTGAGAGCTGCTTGGAAGCCTGATGGTGTGTGAAGTTAGTGAGCCAAATGGAGTTGTTCTCCCACAAGAACCACTCGGCTGATCCTTCTGCAATATGCCATACACCAACATGCAGTGTTTCCTTGATTGAATTACCTCTCACACCAATATTTGCGTCTTTTGCATTGAGAGCTATCTGAAAACGGCTGTGGCGCTGAAGTTGCCTGAGAATGTGGAGTTGGTGGCATGTGAAACCCGCATGTGGAGCATTCGTTTGCGTGGGATGCTCACCAAGCTTCAATTCAGTCCTAGGCACACAAAGGGGCACTAAGCATAGAGTGTGAAAACTGAGTTTCCTTGAGAGCTGCTTGGAAGCCTGATGGTGTGTGAAGTTAGTGAGCCAAATGGAGTTGTTCTCCCACAAGAACTACTCGGCTGATTCTTCTTTAATATGCCCTTCACCAACATGCAGTGTTTCCTTGATTGAATTAGCTCTCACACCAATATTTGCGTCTAGAGCCTTTGCATTGAGGGCTATCTGAAAACGGCTGTGGCGCTGAAGTTGCCTGTGAATGTGGAGTTGGTGGCATGTGAAACCCGCATGTGGAGCATTCGTTTGTGTGGGATGCTCTACCAGATTCATTCCTAAATAATGCACTCAAAGGGCACTAAGCATAGAGTGTGAAAACTGAGTTTCCTTGAGAGCTGCTTGGAAGCCTGATGGTGTGTGAAGTTAGTGAGCCAAATGGAGTTGTTCTCGCACAAGAACCACTCGGCTGATCCTTCTTCAATATGCCCTCACCAACATGCAGTGTTTCCTTGATTGAATTAGCTCTCACACCAATATTTGCGTCTAGAGCCTTTGCATTGAGGGCTATCTGAAAACGGCTGTGGCGCTGAAGTTGCCTGTGAATGTGGAGTTGGTGGCATGTGAAACCCGCATGTGGAGCATTCGTTTGTGTGGGATGCTCTACCAGGTTCCTTCCTAGATAATGCACTCAAAGGGCACTAAGCATAGAGTGTGAAAACTGAGTTTCCTTGAGAGCTGCTTGGAAGCCTGATGGTGTGTGAAGTTAGTGAGCCAAAGGGAGTTGTTCTCCCACAAGAACCACTCGGCTGACCTTTCTGCAATATGCCCTTCACCAACATGCAGTGTTTCCTTGATTGAATTAGCTCTCACACCAATATTTGCGTCTAGAGCCTTTGCATTGAGGCCTATCTGAAAACGGCTGTGGCGCTGAAGTTGCCTGTGAATGTGGAGTTGGTGGCATGTGAAAACCCGCATGTGGAGCATTCGTTTGTGTGGGATGCTCACCAAGCTTCAATTCAGTCTTACGCACTCAAAGGGCACTAAGCATAGAGTGTGAAAACTGAGTTTCCTTGAGAGCTGCCGGGAAGCCTGATGGTGTGTGAAGTTAGTGAGCCAAATGGAGTTGTTCTCCCACAAGAACCACTCGGCTGATCCTTCTGCAATATGCCCTTCACCAACATGCAGTGTTTCCTTGATTGAATTAGCTCTCACACCAATATTTGCGTTTAGAGCCTTTGCATTGAGAGCTATCTGAAAACGGCTGTGGCGCTGAAGTTGCCTGAGAATGTGGAGTTGGTGGCATGTGAAACCCGCATGTGGAGCATTCGTTTGTGTGGAATGCTCTACCAGGTTCCTTCCTAGATAATGCACTCAAAGGGCACTAAGCATAGAGTGTGAAAACTGAGTTTCCTTGAGAGCTGCTTGGAAGCCTGATGGTGTGTGAAGTTAGTGAGCCAAATGGAGTTGTTCTCCCACAAGAACCACTCGGCTGATCTTTCTGCAATATGCCCTTCACCAACATGCAGTGTTTCCTTGATTGAATTAGCTCTCACACCAATATTTGCGTTTACAGCCTTTGCATTGAGAGCTATCTGAAAACGGCTGTGGCGCTGAAGTTGCCTGTGAATGTGGAGTTGGTGGCATGTGAAACCCGCATGTGGAGCATTCGTTTGTGTGGGATGCTCTACCAGGTTCATTCCTCGATAATGCACTCAAAGGGCACTAAGCATAGAGTGTGAAAACTGAGTTTCCTTGAGAGCTGCTTGGAAGCCTGATGGTGTGTGAAGTTAGTGAGCCAAATGGAGTTGTTCTCCCACAAGAACCACTCGGCTGATCCTTCTGCAATATGCTATACACCAACATGCAGTGTTTCCTTGATTGAATTAGCTCTCACACCAATATTTGTGTCTTTTGCATTGAGAGCTATCTGAAAACGGCTGTGGCGCTGAAGTTGCCTGTGAATGTGGAGTTGGTGGCATGTGAAACCCGCATGTGGAGCATTCGTTTGTGTGGAATGCTCTACCGGGTTCCTTCCTCGATAATGCACTCAAAGGGCACTAAGCATAGAGTGTGAAAACTGAGTTTCCTTGAGAGCTGCTTGGAAGCCTGATGGTGTGTGAAGTTAGTGAGCCAAATGGAGTTGTTCTCCCACAAGAACCACTCGGCTGATCCTTCTGCAATATGCCCTTCACCAACATGCAGTGTTTCCTTGATTGAAGTAGCTCTCACACCAATATTTGCGTCTAGAGCCATTGCATTGAGGGCTATCTGAAAAAGGCTGTGGCGCTGAAGTTGCCTGTGAATGTGGAGTTGGTGGCATGTGAAACCCGCATGTGGAGCATTCGTTTGTGTGGGATGCTCTACCAGGTTCATTCCTAGATAATGCACTCAAAGGGCCCTAAGCATAGAGTGTGAAAACTGAGTTTCCTTGAGAGCTGCTTGGAAGCCTGATGGTGTGTGAAGTTAATGAGGCAAATGGAGTTGTTCTCAAACAAGAACCACTTGGCTGATTCTTCTTCAATATGCCCTTCACCAACATGCAGTGTTTCCTTGATTGAATTAGCTCTCACACCAATATTTGCGATTAGAGCCTTTGCATTGAGAGCTATCTGAAAACGGCTGTGTCGCTGAAGTTGCCTGTGAATGTGGAGTTGGTGGCATGTGAAACCCGCATGTGGAGCATTCGTTTGTGTGGGATGCTCACCAAGATTCATTTAAGTCTTAGGCACTCAAAGGGCACTAAGCATAGAGTGTGAAAACTGAGTTTCCTTGAGAGCTGCTTGGAAGCCTGATGGTGTGTGAAGTTAGTGAGCCAAATGGAGTTGCTCTCAAACAAGAACCACTCGGCTGATTCCTATTCAATATGCCCTTCACCAACATGCAGTGTTTCCTTGATTGAATTAGCTCTCACACCAATATTTGCGTTTAGAGCCTTTGCATTGAGAGCTATCTGAAAACGGCTGTGGCGCTGAAGTTGCCTGAGAATATGGAGTTGGTGGCATGTGAAACCCGCATGTGGAGCATTCGTTTGTGTGGGATGCTCTACCAGGTTCATTCCTAGATAATGCACTCAAAGGGCACTAAGCATAGAGTGTGAAAACTGAGTTTCCTTGAGAGCTGCTTGGTAGCCTGATGGTGTGTGAAGTTAGTGAGCCAAATGGAGTTGTTCTCCCACAAGAACCACTCTGCTGATTCTTCTTCAATATGCCCTTCACCAACATGCAGTGTTTCCTTGATTGAATTAGCTCTCACACCACTAATTGCGTCTAGAGCCTTTGCATTGAGAGCTATCTGAAAACGGCTGTGGCGCTGAAGTTGCCTGTGAATGTGGAGTTGGTGGCATGTGAAACCCGCATGTGGAGCATTCGTATGTGTGGGATGCTCTACCAGGTTCATTCCTAGATAATACACTCAAAGGGCACTAAGCATAGAGTGTGAAAACTGAGTTTCCTTGAGAGCTGCCGGGAAGCCTGATGGTGTGTGAAGTTAGTGAGCCAAATGGAGTTGTTCTCCCACAAGAACCACTCGGCTGATCCTTCTGCAATATGCCCTTCACCAACATGCAGTGTTTCCTTGATTAAATTAGCTCTCACACCAATATTTGCGTCTAGAGCCTTTGCATTGAGAGCTATCTGAAAACGGCTGTGGCGCTGAAGCTGCCTGTGAATGTGGAGTTGGTGGCATGTGAAACCCGCATGTGGAGCATTCGTTTGTGTGGGATGCTCTACAAGGTTCATTTCAGTCCTAGGCACTCAAAGGGCACTAAGCATAGAGTGTGAAAACTGAGTTTCCTTGAGAGCTGCTTGGAAGCCTGATGGTGTGTGAAGTTAGTGAGCCAAATGGAGTTGTTCTCCCACAAGAACCACTCGGCTGATTCTTCTTCAATATGCCCTTCACCAACATGCAGTGTTTCCTTGATTGAATTAGCTCTCACACCAATATTTGCGTCTAGAGCCTTTGCATTGAGAGCTATCTGAAAACGGCTGTGGCGCTGAAGTTGCCTGTGAATGTGGAGTTGGTGGCATGTGAAACCCGCATGTGGAGCATTCGTTTGTGTGGGATGCTCTACCAGGTTCATTCCTCGATAATAAACTCAAAGGGCACTAAACATAGAGTGTGAAAACTGAGTTTCCTAGAGAGCTGCTTGGAAGCCTGATGGCGTGTGAAGTTAGTGAGCCAAATGGAGTTGTTCTCCCACAAGAACCACTCGGCTGATCTTTCTGCAATATGCCCTTCACCAACATGCAGTGTTTCCTTGATTGAATTAGCTCTCACAACAATATTTGCGTCTAGAACCTTTGCATTGAGGGCTATCTGAAAACGGCTGTGGCGCTGAAGTTGCCTGTGAATGTAGAGTTGGTGGCATGTGAAACCCGCATGTGGAGCATTCGTTTGTGTGGGATGCTCTACCAGGTACATTCCTAGATAATGCACTCAAAGGGCACTAAGCATAGAGTGTGAAAACTGAGTTTCCTTGAGAGCTGCTTGGAAGCATGATGGTGTGTGAAGTTAGTGAGCCAAATGGAGTTGTTCTCCCACAAGAGCCACTCGACTGATCCTTCTTCAATATGCCCTTCACCAACATGCAATGTTTCCCTTGATTGAATTAGCTCTCACACCAATATTTGCGTCTAGAGCCTTTGCATTGAGGGCTATCTGAAAATGGCTGTGGCGCTGAAGTTGCGTGTGAATGTGGAGTTGGTGGCATGTGAAACCCGCATGTGGAGCATTCGTATGTGTGTGATGCTCACCAAGCTTCATTTCAGTCCTAGGCACTCAAAGGGCACTAAGCATAGAGTGTGAAAACTGAGTTTCCTTGAGAGCTGCTTGGAAGCCTGATGGTGTGTGAAGTGAGTGAGCCAAGTGGAGTTGCTCTCAAACAAGAACCACTCGGCTGATTCCTGTTCAATATGCCCTTCACCAACATGCAGTGTTTCCTTGATTGAATTAGCTCTCACACCAATATTTGCGTTTAGAGCCTTTGCATTGAGAGCTATCTGAAAACGGCTGTGGCGCTGAAGTTGCCTGAGAATATGGAGTTGGTGGCATGTGAAACCCGCATGTGGAGCATTCGTTTGTGTGGGATGCTCTACCAGGTTCATTCCTAGATAATGCACTCAAAGGGCCCTAAACATTCAGTGTGAAAACTGAGTTTCCTTGAGAGCTGCTTGGAAGCCTGATGGTGTGTGAAGTTAGTGAGCCAAATGGAGTTGTTCTCCCACAAGAACCACTCGGCTGATCCTTCTGCAATATGCCATACACCAACATGCAGTGTTTCCTTGATTGAATTAGCTCTCACACCAATATTTGAGTCTAGAGCCTTTGCATTGAGAGCTATCTGAAAACGGCTGTGGCGCTGAAGTTGCCTGTGAATGTGGAGTTGGTGGCATGTGAAACCCGCATGTGGAGCATTCGTTTGTGTGTGATGCTCACCAAGCTTCATTTCCGTCCTAGGCACTCAAAGGGCCTAACTTAAGCATAGAGTGTGAAAACTGAGTTTCCTTGAGAGCTGCTTGGAAGCCTGATGGTGTGTGAATTGAGTGAGCCAAATGGAGTTGCTCTCAAACAAGAACCACTCGGCTGATTCCTGTTCAATATGCCCTTCACCAACATGCATTGTTTCCTTGATTGAATTAGCTCTCACACCAATATTTGCGTTTAGAGCCTTTGCATTGAGAGCTATCTGAAAACGGCTGTGGCGCTGAAGTTGCCTGAGAATGTGGAGTTGGTGGCATGTGAAACCCGCATGTGGAGCATTCGTTTGTGTGGGATGCTCTACCAGGTTCATTCCTAGATAATGCACTCAAAGGGCCCTAAACATTCATTGTGAAAACTGAGTTTCCTTGAGAGCTGCTTGGAAGCCTGATGGTGTGTGAAGTGAGTGAGCCAAATGGAGTTGTTCTCAAACAAGAACCACTCGGCTGATTCTTCTTCAATATGCCCTTCACCAACATGCAGTGTTTCCTTGATTGAATTAGCTCTCACACCAATAATTGCGTCTAGAGCCTTTGCATTGAGAGCTATCTGAAAACGGCTGTGGCGCTGAAGTTGCCTGTGAATGTGGAGTTGGTGGCATGTGAAACCCGCATGTGGAGCATTCGTTTGTGTGGGATGCTCTACCAGGTTCATTCCTAGATAATGCACTCAAAGGGCACTAAGCATAGAGTGTGAAAACTGAGTTTCCTTGAGAGCTGCTTGGAAGGCTGATGGTGTGTGAAGTTAGTGAGCCAAATGGAGTTGTTCTCCCACAAGAGCCACTCAGCTGATCCTTCTGCAATATGTCCTTCACCAACATGCACTGTTTCCATGATTGAATTAGCTCTCACAACAATATTTGCGTCTAGAACCTTTGCATTGAGGGCTATCTGAAAACGGCTGTGGCGTTGAAGTTGCCTGTGAATGTAGAGTTGGTGGCATGTGAAACCCGCATGTGGAGCATTCGTTTGTGTGGGATGCTCTACCAGGGTTCATTCCTAGATAATGCACTCAAAGGGCACTAAGCATAGAGTGTGAAAACTGAGTTTCCTTGAGAGCTGCTTGGAAGCCTGATGGTGTGTGAAGTTAGTGAGCCAAATGGAGTTGTTCTCCCACAAGAGCCACACGGCTGATCCTTCTGCAATATGCCCTTCACCAACATGCAGTGTTTCCTTGATTGAATTAGCTCTCACACCAATATTTGCGTTTAGAGCCTTTGCATTGAGAGCTATCTGAAAACGGCTGTGGCGCTGAAGTTGCCTGTGAATGTGGAGTTGGTGGCATGTGAAACCCGCATGTGGAGCATTCGTTTGTGTGGGATGCTCTACAAGGTTCATTTCAGTCCTAGGCAATCAAAGGGCACTAAGCATAGAGTGTGAAAACTGAGTTTCCTTGAGAGCTGCTTGGAAGCCTGATGGTGTGTGAAGTGAGTGAGCCAAATGGAGTTGCTCTCAAACAAGAACCACTCGGCTGATTCCTGTACAATATGCCCTTCACCAACATGCAGTGTTTCCTTGATTGAATTAGCTCTCACACCAATATTTGCGTTTAGAGCCTTTGCATTGAGAGCTATCTGAAAACGGCTGTGGCGCTGAAGTTGCCTGAGAATGTGGAGTTTCTGGCATGTGAAACCCGCATGTGGAGCATTCGTTTGTGTGGGATGCTCTACCAGGTTCATTCCTAGATAATGCACTCAAAGGGCACTAAGCATAGAGTGTGAAAACTGAGTTTCCTTGAGAGCTGCTTGGAAGCCTGATGGTGTGTGAAGTTAGTGAGCCAAATGGAGTTGTTCTCCCACAAGAACCACTCGGCTGATCCTTCTGCAATATGCCCTTCACCAACATGCAGTGTTTCCTTGATTGAATTAGCTCTCACACCAATATTTGCGTCTAGAGCCTTTGCATTGAGGGCTATCTGAAAATGGCTGTGGCCCTGAAGTTGCCTGTGAATGTGGAGTTGGTGGCATGTGAAACCCGCATGTGGAGCATTCGTTTGTGTGGGATGCTCTACCAGGTTCATTCCTAGATAATGCACTCAAAGGGCACTAAGCATAGAGTGTGAAAACTGAGTTTCCTTGAGAGCTGCTTGGAAGCCTGATGGTGTGTGAAGTGAGTGAGCCAAGTGGAGTTGCTCTCAAACAAGAACCACTCGGCTGATTCCTGTTCAATATGCCCTTCACCAACATGCAGTGTTTCCTTGATTGAATTAGCTCTCACACCAATATTTGCGTTTAGAGCCTTTGCATTGAGAGCTATCTGAAAACGGCTGTGGCGCTGAAGTTGCCTGAGAATGTGGAGTTGTTGACATGTGAAACCCGCATGTGGAGCATTCGTTTGTGTGGGATGCTCTACCAGGTTCATTCCTAGATAATGCACTCAAAGGGCACTAAGCATAGAGTGTGAAAACTGAGTTTCCTTGAGAGCTGCTTGGAAGCCTGATGGTGTGTGAAGTTAGTGAGGCAAATGGAGTTGTTCTCCCACAAGAACCACTCGGCTGATTCTTCTTCAATATGCCCTTCACCAACATGCAGTGTTTCCTTGATTGAATTAGCTCTCACACCAATATTTGCGTTTAGAGCCTTTGCATTGAGAGCTATCTGAAAACGGCTGTGGCGCTGAAGTTGCCTGTGAATGTGGAGTTGGTGGCATGTGAAACCCGCATGTGGAGCATTCGTTTGTGTGGGATGCTCTACCAGGTTCATTCCTAGATAATACACTCAAAGGGCACTGAACATAGAGTGTGAAAACTGAGTTTCCTTGAGAGCTGCTTGGAAGCCTGATGGTGTGTGAAGTGAGTGAGCCAAATGGAGTTGCTCTCAAACAAGAACCACTCGGCTGATTCCTGTTCAATATGCCCTTCACCAACATGCAGTGTTTCCTTGATTGAATTAGCTCTCACACCAATATTTGCGTTTAGAGCCTTTGCATTGAGAGCTATCTGAAAACGGCTGTGGCGCTGAAGTTGCCTGTGAATGTGGAGTTGGTGGCATGTGAAACCCGCATGTGGAGCATTCGTTTGTGTGGGATGCTCTACCAGGTTCATTCCTAGATAATGCACTCAAAGGGCCCTAAACATTCAGTGTGAAAACTGAGTTTCCTTGAGAGCTGCTTGGAAGCCTGATGGTGTGTGAAGTTAGTGAGCCAAATGGAGTTGTTCTCCCACAAGAACCACTCGGCTGATCCTTCTGCAATATGCCATACACCAACATGCAGTGTTTCCTTGATTGAATTACCTCTCACACCAATATTTGCGTCTTTTGCATTGAGAGCTATCTGAAAACGGCTGTGGCGCTGAAGTTGCCTGAGAATGTGGAGTTGGTGGCATGTGAAACCCGCATGTGGAGCATTGGTTTGCGTGGGGATGCTCACCAAGCTTCAATTCAGTCCTAGGCACACAAAGGGCACTAAGCATAGAGTGTGAAAACTGAGTTTCCTTGAGAGCTGCTTGGAAGCCTGATGGTGTGTGAAGTTAGTGAGCCAAATGGAGTTGTTCTCCCACAAGATCTACTCGGCTGATTCTTCTTTAATATGCCCTTCACCAACATGCAGTGTTTCCTTGATTGAATTAGCTCTCACACCAATATTTGCGTCTAGAGCCTTTGCATTGAGGGCTATCTGAAAATGGCTGTGGCGCTGAAGTTGCCTGTGAATGTGGAGTTGGTGGCATGTGAAACCCGCATGTGGAGCATTCGTTTGTGTGGGATGCTCTACCAGATTCATTCCTAGATAATGCACTCAAAGGGCACTAAGCATAGAGTGTGAAAACTGAGTTTCCTTGAGAGCTGCTTGGAAGCCTGATGGTGTGTGAAGTTAGTGAGCCAAAGGGAGTTGTTCTCCCACAAGAACCACTCGGCTGACCTTTCTGCAATATGCCCTTCACCAACATGCAGTGTTTCCTTGATTGAATTAGCTCTCACACCAATATTTGCGTCTAGAGCCTTTGCATTGAGGCCTATCTGAAAACGGCTGTGGCGCTGAAGTTGCCTGTGAATGTGGAGTTGGTGGCATGTGAAACCCGCATGTGGAGCATTCGTTTGTGTGGGATGCTCACCAAGCTTCAATTCAGTCTTACGCACTCAAAGGGCACTAAGCATAGAGTGTGAAAACTGAGTTTCCTTGAGAGCTGCCGGGAAGCCTGATGGTGTGTGAAGTTAGTGAGCCAAATGGAGTTGTTCTCCCACAAGAACCACTCGGCTGATCCTTCTGCAATATGCCCTTCACCAACATGCAGTGTTTCCTTGATTAAATTAGCTCTCACACCAATATTTGCTTCTAGAGCCTTTGCATTGAGAGCTATCTGAAAACGGCTGTGGCGCTGAAGCTGTCTGTGAATGTGGAGTTGGTGGCATGTGAAACCCGCATGTGGAGCATTGTTTGTGTGGGATGCTCTACCAGGTTCATTCCTAGATAATACACTCAAAGGGCACTAAGCATAGAGTGTTGAAAACTGAGTTTCCTAGAGAGCTGCTTGGAAGCCTGATGGCGTGTGAAGTGAGTGAGCCAAATGGAGTTGTTCTCCCACAAGAACCACTCGGCTGATCCTTCTGCAATATGCCCTTCACCAACATGCAGTGTTTCCTTGATTGAATTAGCTCTCACACCAATATTTGCGTTTAGAGCCTTTGCATTGAGAGCTATCTGAAAACGGCTGTGGCGCTGAAGTTGCCTGAGAATGTGGAGTTGGTTGCATGTGAAACCCGCATGTGGAGCATTCGTTTGTGTGGGATGCTCCACCAGGTTCATTCCTAGATAATGCACTCAAAGGGCCCTAAACATTCAGTGTGAAAACTGAGTTTCCTTGAGAGCTGCTTGGAAGCCTGATGGTGTGTGAAGTTAGTGAGCCAAATGGAGTTGTTCTCAAACAAGAACCACTCGGCTGATTCTTCTTCAATATGCCCTTCACCAACATGCAGTGTTTCCTTGATTGAATTAGCTCTCACACCAATAATTGCGTCTAGAGCCTTTGCATTGAGAGCTATCTGAAAACGGCTGTGGCGCTGAAGTTGCCTGTGAATGTGGGAGTTTCTGGCATGTGAAACGCGCCTGTGGAGCATTCGTTTGTGTGGGATGCTCTACCAGGTTCATTCCTAGATAATGCACTCAAAGGGCACTAAGCATAGAGTGTGAAAACTGAGTTTCCTTGAGAGCTGCTTGGAAGCCTGATGGTGTGTGAAGTTAGTGAGCCAAATGGAGTTGTTCTCCCACAAGAACCACTCGGCTGATCTTTCTGCAATATGCCCTTCACCAACATGCAGTGTTTCCTTGATTGAATTAGCTCTCACACCAATATTTGCGTTTAGAGCCTTTGCATTGAGAGCTATCTGAAAACGGCTGTGGCGCTGAAGTTGCCTGTGAATGTGGATTTGGTGGCATGTGAAACCCGCATGTGGAGCATTCGTTTGTGTGGGATGCTCTACCAGGTTCATTCCTAGATAATACACTCAAAGGGCACTGAACATAGAGTGTGAAAACTGAGTTTCCTTGAGAGCTGCTTGGAAGCCTGATGGTGTGTGA